>NW_021833062.1:0-7500 GCF_006345805.1 Octopus sinensis
CAAAACTGCCGACAAGTGGTATAATCACCACCCTGAATCTGTAACTGAAGGAGAAAATGTAACGATTCGGTGGGACTTTACAGTACATACAGACCGAACCATCAAGGCCAATAAACCAGATATTGTTGTGAAAGACCCAAACAATAAAGTTTGCTTATTGATCGACATGAGCATCCCCTGGGATCATAATATCTCAGCGAAAGAGTTTGACAAGCTCAGAAAATAAAAAAGACCTGCACATTGAAATTGAGAAAATATGACATCTCATGGCGGTTACAATACCAGTTATCGTAGGAGCACTAAGAATGATCAAGAAGAGAACCGAAAATTATGTGAGAATGGTCCCTGGCTTACCATTCCTGCAAGAAAAGCAAAAGATTTTCTTAACTGGAACATCACACGTATTGAGAAGTGCATTGTCGATGTGAGAATTATTACTACCCATGTATTTTAATTTAACTTTAAAAAAAATTCACGAACTATTGAGTTTAGTTTATTGGCCTACCGATGTATACTATGAGTTCCTTGCCCTAAGAGTCGGGAAGACACTCGGCAAGAAATGGAAGCAAATTTGAAAGAAGAAACAAATATAATTATACTAATAATAATAATATCGTTATATCGTTATAACGTTAACTGGTTAATTACTGAAATATGTAAACTTGAGAGAAAAATACGAAAACTGTTGACAATGTATATAATGCACGACCCTAAGGTAGATACAGAACGACTTTATCTGCCAAGAAAAGAGGGAGGCCGTGTACTTTTACAACTGGCAATAACAATGAAGATTGCTACAATTGGACTAGAAACCTACCTGAAAAACTCTAAAATTGGACGTTAAAACTTGTTTCAAAACATGAAAACAAAAAAGCATCATACTCTGTAACTAAACAGGCAAAGCAATATCTAAGTGAATTCCGAATACAACAAATTTCGGAATGAGAGTTAGACATACAAGAAACAAGCACCGAAAGAGCTAGGCGCATGAAAACCCGTGCAAAAACTGCGGCCTTAGATATTCTGAATAATAAATGGCAAGAAAAACATCTCTATGGCAGATACCCAAAGAGGGAGAGTGATGCAGATTTTGACAAAGCCCTAAAACATCAATGGCTAATAGCCGCTGGCTTAAAATCTGAAACAGAAGGCATTATCATAGCAGCTCAAGATCAATGCCTACCAACAAGGAACTACCAGGCCAACATATTAAAGAACGGCAGTAGCACAATATATCGTGTATGTCAACAACAAAAGGAAACCATTCATCATGTTGTTTCCAAGTGCAGTCTTCTAGCGCCTACAGAGTATCTGTACAGGCATGATGGATCTGCACAATATATTCAACAACAATATATTCAAGAACCTGGATTTTCCCCATGAAAAACACTGGTGGGAACACAAAACACCCCAGTGCTTGAAAATGACCAAATCTCTCTCTTCTGGAACTTCAGCATTCAAACTGACAGAAAGATAGATGCAAGTAGGCCAGATATATTATTTAAAGACTTCAGACAAAGATCATGCTTCCTCATTGATATTACTGTCCCAATCGATATCTGTCAAGACCTCCCAAAAACTGAGCAAAAATAAAGATCTTGAAATAGAAATCAGCAAAATATGGAATCTGAAAACTAAAACAATACCTGTTGTTATAAGTACCCTGGGAATGATACCAAACGCGGCTGATTGCTACCTAACTCAGATACCAGGAAATCCCAAACTGGCAGTAATTCAAAAGATAGTGCTCATGGGAGCTGCTCATATCCTACGCAAAATACTTTCTATGTAATCTCAAGGTTTCAAATAAACATAATTCTCGTTTTTTTTAGAAATTCACTAGTAAAAGACCAAAAAGCAAATAAAACATATATATGGCATACTAGGCATAACAGCAACATGAACTTCCAACTTATTGTCTCTTGAGGTCTCTGGGTGAGACTTGGAGCCAACTTGTCCAAATATAAAGAAAAAGTCAAGCATAGAATAATAATAATAATAATAACGACATTAATAATAATATTGATAATAATAATAATAATAATAAAATAATAATAATAATAATAATAATAATAATAATAATAATAATATAATAATAATAATAATAATAATAATAATGATAAATAAACACAAAGAAGAAGAAGAAGATGATGAAGAAACAACAAAAGCTATAAAACAAATGAAATCCAAACTAAAAATAGAACATCAACGAGCCATGATAAAACGATGGCAAGAAAAACCCATTCATGGTAACTACTGCACTAAACTAAACGCAAAAGAAATAGACAAAGAAAAATCCCAGCAATGGTTGAGAAGCTCAGGACTCAAAGCAGAAACAGAGGGATTTTTAATTGCAGCACAAGACCAAAGCCTCCCCACCAGAAATTACCAAAAACATGTAATGAAAAGAAATATTACAAGTAACTGCAGAATATGTGGAGATGGACAAGAAACAATAAATCATATTATCTATGGCTGCCCAGTCCTGGCTAAGAAGAAATATACTCACAGACATTACAGAGTTGGAACCTACATACACTGGAAGCTATGCCAACATTATGGAATAACAACAGAAAAAAAGATGGTATAGGCACACACCAGAAAAGGTCACAGAAAACGAGAAAGCAACCATACTCTGGGATATGCCGATACCCACAGATAGAGAAATTAAGGCCAACAGACCAGATATAGTTGTCAGAGATCATGAAGAAAAAAAATGCTTTCTAATTGATGTATCAATACCGGCAGATGACAACGTGTCTCTAAAAGAAATGGAGAAACTCTCAAAAAACAAAGACTGGAAATAGAGGTATCTAGAATGTGGAACCTGAAAACATAAACAATTCCTATCATAGTAGGTGCATTAGGCATGATAAAAAAATATTCAGACAAATACATAACAAAAACACCAGGACTTACAAACACATATATCATACAGAAAATTGCACTACTAGGCACTGCACACATCCTACGCAGAACACTTTCCATACAATAACCATCAGAGCATCACAACAAATCACAGCACATACCCAAGGCACACAGAGCTGCGCTCGGTAGTGAAGTGAAAGCACGCTAAAAAAAATAAAACTACTGAATAATAATAATAATAATCATAATAATAATAATAAATGCCCTAATGCAGTACCAGGCAGTGGCTCTAAATGCCCTGATGCAGTACGAGGCAGTGGCTCTGATGGCCTCTGATCTTAACTGATTGGAAGTGTTACCTTGTACATTGTTTTGTCTTGGTATAAAAGATGGGCTACAGCAAATATTCTGCTCAATACCACAGATTTGCTTGCCAGTTGTTTGCCTTTAACCAGTTGAGCATGTCCCTTAGTGGCTGACGATATGTGCATCTCTGATCGCGGGCAGAAGTAGTGGGGAGCATCATAGCCATGTGTTGAGAGGGATTATTTGGGGTTTGAATAATTCACCACTGGAAACATGGGTGATTTTTTCAACATCCTTAAACAACCCTTATTCAGGGACCGTTGGAGCGGGATGGGCTACTCAACCTGAAGAAAATTCTAACTGGGCCCCACCTGCAAGGTCATGTGCTGTTTATCTTGATAAGATATCACCATGTCGCGCACATATGGTTTTAATGCATGTGCCTGGTGTACACTTATCAGACGGGTAGTCATGATGGGTATATTGGGCTTCGTATATTTTACCCCAGTGACACTTTGATGGCATGATCTGCTCTCTCACTCAATAATAATAATAATAATAATAATAATATAGTATGGCATGGATCGATTACAGAAACACGTTTGATAGCATCCCCCACACATTGATCCTCGAAACCCTAGCCATTAACAAAGCAGCACCAACAATTATAGAATATATTGGAGACTCTAAAAAAAAGGCAAACATTGCTACAGCTCCTGAAAAACCAAAGCCATTCCCATTGGAAGAGGAATATTCCAGGGAGAAACGCGCTCTCTAATTCATTTTCTGCTTGGCACTATCACCTCTATCTAATATGCTAAATAGAACTAGATGCGGATCTAAATGTTACGTCAAAACGACGAGCCGCTATTTATATATGGATGACTTAAAATTATACGTTGCCAATGAAAAATGTCTGGAAACACTACTAAAGAGATTTCATGAATTTACCAAGGATTTAGATATGAAATTTGGATTAGAAAAAGGCGCCAAAGTAACCCTGAAAAGAAGAAAACTTGTTAAAAGTAGCAACATCACACTAGATAAAACCAATGAAATAAAAGAATTAGACCAAAGCCAAATTTACAAAAACTTAGGAATCCATGAACTAGATAAGATACAACACACACAAATGAAAGAGGAAAAAAAAAAGAATATTATAGACGAGTTAGATCAATACTTAAAACAGAGATCACTGCTAAAAACAAGATAATAGGTATCAACACTTTAGTCGTCCAGGTTATACGTTACAGTTAAAACATTCTAAACTGGACACAAAATCATTTGACCAAAATAAATAGGAAAACAAGAAAAATAATGACAGGATCTAGGAAGCATCAACCAAAATCTGACGTAGAAAGGCTATAAATACAACGTAAAGATGGTGGTGGATGCCTAATACAGCTGGAAAACTACTATAAAATAACCACCATAGGACTGCAAAAATATCTACTTCAGAAGGAAGGAAAACTGATCCAGGTAGCGGCAAAACACGAGCTAAACAAAAAACTGTTTGCTGTATTTAAGGAAGCTGTCAAATACAAACACGAATCATAAAACCTAACAAATATGAAGAAAAAGAAGAAGATGAAGAAACAACAAAAGCTATAAAACAAATGAAATACAAAATAAAAGTAGGACAGCAACGAACCATGATAAAACGATGGCAAGAAAAGCTCCTTCTTGGTAAATACTGCACTAAACTAAACGCAAAAGAAATAGACAAAGAAAATTCACAGCAATGGTTGAGAAGCTCAGGACTCAAAGCAGAAACAGAGGGATTTTTAATTGCAGCACAAGACCAAAGCCTCCCCACCAGAAATTACCAAAAACATGTAATGAAAAGAAATATTACAAGTAACTGCAGAATATGTGGAGATGGACAAGAAACAATAAATCATATTATCTCTAGCTGCCCAGTCCTGGCTATGGAACCTACATACATTGGAAGCTATGCCAACATTATGGAATAACAACAGAAAAAAGATGGTATAGGCACACACCAGAAAAGGTCACAGAAAACGAGAAAGCAACCATACTCTGGGATATGCCGATACACACAGATAGAGAAATTAAGACCAACCGACCAGATATAGTTGCCAGAGATCATGAAGAAAAAAAATGCTTTCTAATTGATGTATCAATACCATTAGATGACAACGCCTCTCTAAAAGAAATGGAGAAACTTTCAAAATAAAAAGACCTGGAAATAGAGGTAACCAGAATGTGGAACCTGAAAACAGAAACAATTCCTATCATAATACGTGCATAGGTATGATAAAAAAACATTCAGACAAATACATAACAAAAACACCAGGACTTACAAACACATATAACATACAGGAAATTGCACTACTAGACACTGCACACATCCTACCCAGAACACTTTCCATACAATATAACCATCAAAGCATCACAACAAATCACAGCATATACCCAAGGCACACAGAGCTACGCTCGGTAGTGAAGTGAATGCATGCTATAAAAATAAAACTACTGAATAATAATAATAATAATAATAATAATAATATAATAATAATAATAATATTTATAAGGATAATAATAATAATAATAATAATGATAATGATTATAATGATAATAATAATAAATAATATAATAATAATAATATAATAATAATAATAATAATAATATTAATAATAATAATAATAATATTAATAATAATATTAATAATAACAATAATAATAATAATAATAATAATAATAATAATAATAATAATAATAATAATAATAATAATAATGATAATAATAATAATAATAATAATAAAAATATTAGTAATAACAATATTAATAACAATAATAATAATAGTAAAAACTTGTGGGAACACAAACCACCTCCAGTGCTTGAAAATGACCACTTTTCCCTCCTCGGGAACTTCACCTTTTTAAACGGACAAAAAGGTTTCTGCATATAGGCCAGACACCATAGTGCAAATCTTCAGACAAAAACACTCCTCATTGAAACGACTTCCTAATCAATATAAACGTATCTGTCATGACCTACCAAATACTGAGAAAATGTAAATATCTTGAATTAGAAATTAGCAAAATGTAGAATCACATGACTAAAACAATACCTATTGTCATAGGTACCCAATTATAGCAAAAGCGTTGATTGCTACCTGGCTCAGATACCGGAAAACCTCAAAATGGCAGAAATTCAAAAGATAGTGCCCATGGAATCTGCCCATATCCTACGCAATATACTTTCTATGTTATCTGAACTTTCTTATGATTTCTTTATTATTCTCTTGTACAACACTATTTACAAAACCAAATAGATTGCTTTCTAGGCATTGAGGATCACTCTTTCTATTTATCGAGCGTCTTCACTGTGCTGCATCTTACAGGGACCATTCATTGTTACAGATATAATTGATATTAGAGGCACAATGTCGAGGGAAGTTGATAGCCGATAACATTAGAAATTTACTACTTCGTCATTTATCGACCACCAAATTAAAACAAGCCAGATTTTCCTTGCAGATATTGAAATCTGACGGAAAGAAAATCGGACAATATGTTGCCAAGCACTTTTGCCTAGCATGCAAACTATTCCCCGCCCTTCGTAGTAGAAATAATACCAGCTATTTATAAAGTGAAAACTCTTTGATCGACAATGTTAGTCTACATAAATAATATCCACAGAATGTACAATATTGGCAGCTGTTTTGAAAAGGTATTGTATATAACATATGTTGTGATTTTATATTAAATACGTTAAAAATTATATGTGAAATATTTTAGATATATCACATTTTAACATTTTCAGGCAATCTCCTATTTTTCTTTTAGTCGATTAAAAGGTTTCAAGGGTTGTTACATGAAGAGAGTGTCTTCGTGTGCGTCAAAGAATAACATATCTCAGAATAAATTTTGGAATTTATTGCGAGTAAAAGATCCCTTGGCTTGTTACCAAGGCGAAGATTCTCAGTGTGTTTCAGTGATCAGAAAAATTGCTTACAAAGGTTTCTGTGGTATGACATTTTAATTAGTTACAATATAATTTCGAGAAATGTTGTATAAGTTGGAATCTCATGCAGTAATAATAATTGCACTGGGAAAGGCCTCGAGTTTTCAATAAGTGTAAATATTAGCTGAAAATAAAATCGTATTTAAGAATACTTACGCAGTTAGCCATTAGAATAATCACAGCAACTGAAATTATTATTTTTTATTCATTTATTTTACTTTATTTTATTTAGTTTCAGCTCACGAGCTTTGGCCATGCTGGTGCACCGCCATTTCGTGTTGCTACATGATTTTACTTCATTAATGCTTTTTGCAAATGCCATTTGGTGCATGTGAA
>NW_021833062.1:12500-60000 GCF_006345805.1 Octopus sinensis
ATTGTTAATAACTCCCTATGGGATACTTCATATATATTATTTTATATCCAGTGAGTATTTGGGGGTTAAGTGTTTTCATTTGTCGAATTTTTAAAGCACAGATATATTAGGGCTAAAACATACTACGGATATTGTATAAGTATTCCCTGAATGCTCTGCTTGACATAGCGGATGTCTACTCGTACCCAACAAACGTATCAATGACAAGCTCCAAACTCGT
This sequence comes from Octopus sinensis, assembly GCF_006345805.1. Classification (NCBI taxonomy): domain Eukaryota; kingdom Metazoa; phylum Mollusca; class Cephalopoda; order Octopoda; family Octopodidae; genus Octopus; species Octopus sinensis. The sequence goes on from NW_021833062.1 coordinate 12,721, forward strand.
GTTTAAAACCTTGCCCGAAAATTTATTATCTGCATTCAGCTGAGTTATAGGCCAAACATTTTCAATTCTGTACCACTTGTACGGGTTTTTCCATAACAACACCACCACTAATCGGCTCACAGCACTGTGAATTCCCCCCCTTTGCTGACAGTTGTAGTAGACATCGGCCAACAGACTACAAAGTCTCGCCTATCAGAATAAAGTTCAAATAGTTGACCATTCTGCTTCAGAGACATCTTTCTTATGTAGCTGGTCCTCGCAAACCGTAAATCGTCGACTGTTGTCGGCATTTAGCAGAACTCCGTATCCATAGCTGTTAGGAGTTGTATGCCAGTAACATAGGAGGTGAAATCCACCACCGTCCAAGAACCACAGAATGCCCCGTACCATTAAACTAATTGCCACTGTAATTCCGCACAATTCTACTTCGTCCCGATTATTATGAGCTCGTGACAGGTTTTTCAAATCCTGACCTGACGTTTTGTTTCCACCTAGAACCGCTGCTATCAAACGGAATTTGGTCTATCCCGTTTAAGCATTCGCGCACTAGCTTTGACACCGTAACCTTCGTGATAGTTATTGAAGAATAGGTCAAGAGCCGATCTCACCGTTAGTATGTTAAACGGTATGCTTTTCCTAAGGGCCACTTCCGGAATCCTAACTAGGTCTACCTCTATCCTACATTTCTCTTATTCTATTTCCTTACTAATAACTACCGCCTGTACTGTAATAGACTTCCTCGTGGCTATCTACCAACGAGAGAACCCGTAGACTCACGATGGAATGCTTTGCTAATAGGGTCTCTGAAAACTTGGTACACCGGAAGAGAAGCATTCAGCTTCCTGTATCCAGGAGCATGTCTATTTATCCAAATATATATAACGATCGTATATTTAAAAAATTTCGAACCTTGTAGACGATGATTTTGAAAATGGAACACTTATACTACTTCTATTTATAGGCCAACGAAATAGTCTGTCTAGATAAGATCTGTATAATAAGATGCAGTTTATTCATATCCAAATCGGCGCATTCAGGTAATCCAGTCGGTACCTGGAAGCAAACTAGAAGTGACCCAGCAAGATTGTGAGAATTTTATTCCCACCTCTTCTACCGTATTTACAGTGAATCTTAATAAAAGAAATTGCAAGTGACATAGATTATTTTGGTAGGGGAAATGAAACACCCACACGTAATTTTAGCAAGCGAAGTACATTATTTGACTGAATTCTCTCAGTGATTAACTAGCTCAGAAATGTCGCTGGCACTTCAAAAGTTTTACTTAAAAATTACCAGCAGGTTTCGGAATTTAATCTTGTTCCAAACATATATTTCAGTCGCCTCATGTAGATTTTAGACGGAATAAAAATATAAGAGAAGTATTAACCTCTATTTCTGACTACGCGAAAACTAACATTGGAGTGTCTGTATGCTGTACACTAAAAAATTGACACAAGAGAAGACAGCCCTGCTCATTGTGGAGCAATATGTGATTAGTCGATTCCGTCAGGAAACATAGCAGAATGTTACGATTTGAATGGTGCGTGGAACCTGTAAAATATCACATTTGGAGTACTCAGAAGAATGCATAATACAAAACTTGAGTCCTATTGTTTAAGCAATAGAACAATTAAACTAAACATTTAATTGGAAACATATGAGAGGCCAAATACAATAACAGTAGTACAATATTTTGGATCAAACGGGGGTAAATTTGAAGGAGAATTGTAAGTGCATATTCTCAGAAAATATTCTTAATCTGTTATACATTCAGTCCTCAAAATGCAGGAAGAGAAATAAATTTGTGAGATATTAACACGACGCCCTGGAGACATGAATAAAATGACAGTAGAATTTCCTCATATTTAAAAAACAAAACAAATTATTTGTTTGCGTAATCTTTCTCTTCGTGTTGTTATTTCTTTTCGTGTTTGTCTCTTTCGGTGTTTTTCTTTTTGCTTTTTTAAAACTTTAAACTTTGAAGACTGATTATTTCATTGTATCAACGTGGAAACGCTGGTTGCTTCGTTCAAATTTTGGATACGAATTCCTATAATTTTGAATTTCTATTTGTCACTTTTCATTTGGAACTCGACAAGGATTGTCTAATTGTCGAAGTATTGTTCAACCAATAAAACCTCTGATACAGTCGCATCGTGACCATCGTATTGTCTACATACGTTTGTATGATTAGTTATGACAAATCTTTTAAAATATATTCATGACATTGATGGCGATGGAAATAATTATATTAATAAAAATAATAATAATAATATAATAATAATAATAATAATTATAATACTAATACTAATAATAATCAATAATAATAATAACAATAAAAATGATAATAATAATTATAATAATAATAACAATAATAATAATAATAATAATAATAATAATAATAATAACAATATTAATAATAACAATAAAAATAATAATAATAATAATAATAAAAAATAATAATAATAATAATAATAATAACAATAATAATAATAATAATAATAATAATAATAATAATAAAATGAAGAAGAAAAAGAAGAAGAAGAGGAAGAGGAAGAAGAGAAGAGGAAGAAGAATGAGTGGAAGTAGAAGAAGAAGAAGAAGAGAAGAAGAAGAAGAAGAAGGAGGAGAATAAGAGAAGAAGAAGAAGAAGAAGAAGAAGAAGAAGAAGAAGAAGAAGAAGAAGAAGAAGAAGAAGTAGAAGAAAAGGGAGAAGAAGAACAAAAATACGAAAACTGTTGACAATGCATAGAATGCACCACCCTAAGGCAGATACAGAACGACTTTATCCGCCAAGAAAACAGGGAGGCCGTTGAATTTTACAACTGGCAATAACAATGAAGATTGCTACAATTGGGCTAGACACCTATCTGATAAAGTCTGAGGACTGGATGTTAAAACTTGTCTCAAGACATGAAAACAAGAAAGCATCATACTTAGTAACAAAACAGGCAAATGAATATCTAAGTGAATTCCGAATACAACAAATTCTGAAATTAGAGATTGACATACATGAAACAAGCACAGAAAAAGCTAAGCGCATGAAAACCCGTGCTAAATCTGCGGCCTTAGTTTTTTCTGAATGATAAATGGCAAGAAAATCCTCTCTATGGCAAATACCCAAAGTGAGCGAATAATACACATGTTGATAAAGCCTTGACCCAGCAGTGGCTAATGGCCTCTGGCTTAAAATCCGAAACAGATTTGTTTATCATAGCAGCTCAAGATCAATGCCTACCAACAAGAAACTACCAGGCCAACATATTAAAAATCGGCAGTAGCCCAAAGTGTCGTGTATGCCAGCAACAAAATGAAACCATTAAACATGTGGTCTGCATGTGCATTCTTCTAGTGTCTTCAGAGTATCTCAACAGGCATGATAGAGCTGCACAAAATATTCACTGGGTAATCTGCAAAAACCTGGATTTGCCCCATGATAAAAACTGGTGGGGACACAAATCACCCCCAGTGCTTGAAAATGACCACATCTCACTCCTTTTGAACTTCACCATTCAAACTGACAGAAAGATAGATGCAAAGAGGCCAGACATCATATTGAAAGACATCAAACAAAGAACATGCCTCCTCATCGATATGACTGTCCCAATCGATATAAACGTATCTGTCAAGACCTACCAAAAACTGAGCAAATATGAAGATCTTGAAATAGAAATAAGAAAAATATGGAACCTAAAGACTAGAACAACACCTGTTGTCATAGGTGCCCTGGGAATGATAGCAAAAGGGGCTGATTGCTACCTAACTCAGATACCAGGAAACCCCAAAATGGCAGAAATTCAAAAGATAGTGCTCATGGGAACTGCTCATATCCTAACCAAAATACATTCTATGTAATCTCAAGGTTTAAAACAAACATTTTTTTGTATACATGCACTAGTACAACACGAAAAACAACCAAATATGTGGCACACTAGGCATCACAACAACTTGAATTTGCAACCTGTTGTCTCTTGAGGTCTCTGGGTGAGACTTGGAGCCAACTTGTACAAATACAAAGCGAAAGCCAAACATATAATAATAATAATAATAATAATAATAATAATAATAATAATAATAATAATAATAATAATGGTAATAATAATAATAAAAATAATAATAACAACAATAATAATAATAATATTAATAATAATAATTTAGACATGACAGAGTTGGCCAATATCTCCACTGGCTAATAAGTCGGCATTACAATATCAAAACTGCCGACAAGTGGTATAATCAGCACCCTGAGGCTGTAACTGAAGGAGAAAATGTAACCATTCTGTGGGACTTTCCAGTACATACAGACCGAACCATCAAGGCCAATAAACAAGATATTGTTGTGAAAGACCAAAACAATAAAGTTTGCTTATTGATCTACATGAGTATCCCCTGTGATCATAATATCTCAGCGAAAGAGTTTGACAAGCTCAGAAAATATAAAGACCTACTCATTGAAATTGAGAAAATGTGGCATCTCAAGGCGGTTACAATACCAGTGATCGTAGGAGCACTAGGAATGATCAAGAAGGGAACCGAAAATTATATGAGAATGATCCCTGGCTTACCATCCCTGCAAGAAGTGCAAAAGATTGTCTTAACTAGTACATTACACGTATTGAGAAGAGCATTGTCGATGTGGGAACTGTTGCTGCTCATGTATTTCAATTTAACTTTAAAAAATTTAAAAAAAGGAACGAAATACTGAGTTTGGTTTAATGGCCTACCAATGTATACTATGAGTTTCTTTGCCCTAGCAGTCGGGAAGACACTCGGCAAGAAATGGAAGCAAATTTGAAAGAAGAAAAAAAGCAATAATAATAATAATAATAATAATAAGGTGGAATATTTGCGCAGATTGAGTTTGATTCTCAAGTCGAAATGTATTGGATGGAATAAGACAGACGCTATCAATACTTGAGCGGTTTCACTCCTTATATATAGAGTAGACATAAACGCATGGAAACAAGAGGAAATAAACAGCCGAGAGAGGAAAGAAATTTGCTATCTTGATATGGGTCTCTCCACCCAAAATGTGATACACACAGACTGTATTTACCAAGTAAAATTGAGGAAGAGTACTTAATGGGAGCGAGTGCAGCATAAAACTCTCAAAGGATGAATGGCAATGTCGAACCTTGCAGAATTTGAAGCTATGTAAAAACAATGCTACAGCGCAGCTATTATTAGAAGGAAGAAGATCAGGCTTGTACAGGATGAATGATTGCAAGATAAAACATTCTTCAAGAAATTGAAAACGAATGAAACTGAAAATATTTCGGTAAGAAAAGGATGCATGAACAATTTCATAGAGATGTTGAAGATACGATAGACAGAGAAAAAAGATGGCTTAGTATGGCTTAGTATGGCTATATGTGATTTAAAATCGGAAACAGTGGCTCTAATTTACGCTGTGTTCGCACTAATATGTGCTGCCGAAGAGCAAGCATCAAGAACAAACTACTTAAAATACAGAATGTACATCACTACAGAAAGGTATAAGAGCAGAATCTGTAGACAAAACTGGTAAACCGTACGGCATATGATCAGCCAATATACGCCACTAGCCGAGAAGAAATATAAGAGACGCCACGAAAATGTAGCCAATCCTGTCAATTTGATATTTTGCAACAAGTATGGACATGACAAAGCGAAAGCTTGATTCGACCACAAACCTAAAGGCAACGTCGAAAATATAGATGCAAAAATCGTATGGGATTTTATGATTCAATGTGACCATGAGATATAAAATATTAAGACGTAAATAGTCTTAATTGAGAAGGGAAACAATCTATGCTTATTAATACATATAGCATGCCCAGCTGATACCAACGTATTCGATAAGGAAGACATAAATGTCGAGAGATATGATAGGTTGGCTTGAGAAGTGAAGCAGTTGTGGTCGAGGTAGCAGTCGTATCAATAATTGTTGGTGTCCTAGGAAGAGTGAGCAAAAATCGCGAAAATACTCCGGAAGGTGCCCGAAAAATAAGAGGTGTCACATTAGTCCACTTGTAGCGAACAGCTGACACTGTAATACATTTCCAATGTTTGAAGTTATGCAAAGTCTACTGCTACTAAACCTACTACAACGACTAACGCTACTACTACTATTACTACTACTACAACAACTACTACTACAACTACTACTACTGCTGCTGCTGCTGCTACTACTACTACTACTACTTCTAATATTACTATTACTTCTACTACTATTAATACTGATACTAATACTACTATCATTACTACTAATAATAATAAATTATGGATGACAGGATTGGCGGTGGAAAAAGGATAAGTAAGACCAGGTTTTAGAAAAGATAAGGAACATAAGAGATGCTGTCCAAACAAAAGAATATCTTAAGTGAAAATATGAACAGCATTACCATTGAGGATGGAACAATTGTTATTCTGACATTTTTATGTCAGAATAATACACGATATTTTATGAGGAACACTCAGTCATTTAAATATATGTTAGAAATTATGGAAATTACATATATTAGTTGACAACGTAGTAAAAAATTGCTCCTTTAATGAGTTACTGAACACCTGTTGTCCCGGGTTCTTATTTTCTTTTTGAAATATAAATGTTGCACTGATATATGATCATTAAACAAGAGCGTGGGGTTGAATGATTCCGTACAAAGTAAGTAGAAGTATTTTCAAAACGTTTCGTTTTTCCATCTCTGATTTTACTTTTGATCTTGTATGTAAAATAAGGTATTTCTCTCATTCTTCGAAGTGTCCCACCATCGAGGGTATCGATGTTAGATGTGTCAAAACGAGTGTCGTGCATAATAATTCAAATTCCCTTATGTTCCACCTTCAGTATTACAGTGTATGTATATATATATATATAAATATATATATATTTATATATATGTTTGTGTGTCTTTGTGTATGTGTGTGTGTGTTGTGTATATATATATATGTGTGTGAGTGTGTATATACAATATAGAGAGAGAAACTCTATCTCCAATCTGATATCACATATTTTGTCCGTGCACACTTTCTAATGTATAAGGCTCCTCAGAGAGATGTACCACCTCATTGATAGGCATCATCATCAACATGTCTTTCCTTTGCTTGTTTAGACCATAATCATAATGTGAACCATCTGGAATATTTCAATTACGTAGCTTTGCATTACGTCATTAAAGTGAATGTTACCAATATAAATATGTTTGTATATATGTGAGTGTGCGTGTATATATATATATATATATATATATATTATATATATATATATATATATATATATATATATATATGTATAGGTTTATTGATAGAGAGATAGATTGATTGACATCTATATATGCTTATATATTAATAAATATACATTCAAATATGTATATATAAATATACGTTTACCAGTGTAAATAACTATCGATCTATGTGCCTCTGTCTCTCACTCTCAATACATATATAAATATATATATATACACATACATAAGTATGTAGATATGTGTACACACAAATACATATATAATATATGTATTCATGTACGTGTATATATATTTATTTATTTATATACATTTTATCTATATATACACATACACACACTATCACAGACACAAACACACAATTTTATATAAATATATATATTTATACACAAATATATATACAATTATATATAAATGTATATACACAAAGCCTTCGACATAGTAACACTTACGTATACAATTTCAACAGACACAACTCTCATTCCATAAACATACGTTTACATGTACATACACATGTACACACGCGCAGAAACGTCTACATGCTTTGATAGTAAAAACATGTATACAGGCATACATACATACATACATGCATACATGCATAAATATATGTACACATACGTACATACATGCATGCATACATACATACTTACATACATATTTATATATACATGCATACATACATATGTGTATACATACCTACATACATGATGGCTGCCCATCGTTATCGAGTATGGCCAGTGCACGAAGCTTAACATTTATTGGTACTGTGATTGAATGTGACTTTTTTTCCCAGCTAAAATGTCTTGTAAAGAATTGGAAACTAAAACATTTACCGGTAATAGCCGTCTGTACTTGTAACTGGTCTACATCTACCTTTGCTTTTCGTTTAAGTCCTCCTGCCGAATTACACTCTCTTCGACATGCCCGACAGATATGATTAGTATGGTGCGTAACACCACCACCTGTGGACTTGTTGTCAATCATCTGTCTCGCTTTATGACTACGAAGATGACTCTTGAGTCCAGCTTTTCTGAGGCAGGGTCTTCCTCAGACACTGCATGTCTGCATCATAGGAAAACCCTTCCCATCTGGAGGTGTAACAGCGATGCCCTTCCTGACATCCTTCCTTACTTTTGCATGTGCAACTCGAGTTTTCTCAAAAGTGACTATCTCCTTGTGCACAATCCTTTTACATACATATGCGTAAAAACATGTATACACACGTACAAAAATTCTCACGTGCATCGGTAAATGCACACATACATGAGTAGCTGCATGCATTCATATATATGTACGTATGTAAGTACCTATATAAGCACATATATATCATGAACTAAGTTTTATTTTCTCAGATGCAGTACGAAGATTTTCAGTGTAAATGTTTTGCATTGAAAATGTCTTGACACAGAATTTCAGCTTTGAAGTGAAACGAACTTAGATCAAGTCACTTTCTATGCAAATACATCTCTCCATATTTATATATGACCTTGATCACTTTTACCGACCAGTCCGTCAGGCGTCCATTTGGCACCGCTGGTCGCAGCACGCTGCCCACTCCTCTCTAGATCACGCCTTTCTCATCCACCTGATCCTAATCATCCTCCTGAAATCGTAACTCCACCGCCGTGAAGGTCTTCCGTTTTGTTTTTACCGCTCGCGCGGGTACCCTTCGACAACTGTGAGGGCCCACCGATTATCGGTGAGCCGGGCGACGTGTCCAGCAAATCTATAATTGCTGCGTGTATACTCTGCGATGACATCTCTCACGGCGGACGTCTTTCTGATGATCTCGCTACTGATGTGCTCTCTCAACGAGATACCAAGCATAGACCTTTCCATGGCTCTTTGATCGGTTACCAGTCACTGCTCTTCTCTCTTTGTTGTAGCCCATGATTCACAGCCATATAACATTGCAGGTAGAACTGTACTGTTGATGATGTTGGTGCGGGTGATCCTGTCCAGCCTTCCCTTGAACACATCCCTTATGCCAATAAACGCCATCCTTCCTGACCTTACTCTCCGTGAGATCTCCTTTTTGATATCTCAGCACATATTCACTTCTTGTCCCAGGTAGACATATTATTTTACATCCTCTATTTCATCACTACCGATCACCATTCGACATGTTTGTACGTATTCTGACCGCATGAACTTTGTTTGCATGCGGTTCATCTTGAGACCTACTGCAGAGCTTTTGATGTCGAGCTCCGTCAGCATGGTCTGAAGCTGATCCGTGTTTTCAGCGATGAGTACGATGTCGTCAGCGAAACGAGATGGGTGAGGAGCTCGCCATTGATGTTGACACCGCCTTGCCAGTCTATGCCTCTGATGATCTTTTCGAGACATGCAGTGAAAAGTTTTGGGGAGATTGTATCTCCTTGCTTCACTCCTTTCTCCACCGGCAATCGTACGGTTGAAGACAGTAGAGCTTTGTCGGTGGTGCATCCAGGATTCGCTTCCATGAGCAGCTGCACATATTGCTCTCCGACTCCTTGCCTCCGCAATGCAGAGGCATATATATAGGGAGAGTTTACGAAAAAAAACCAAAAGACGAAGACAGGTGGTGTACAAAAAAAATCATATATATTAGTATAACGCTCAGGAATAGAAAAAAGTATTTAACGTTTCGAGCCTACGCTCTTCTACAGAAAGGGACACAGAAAAAACAAGGAGAGAAAATATTGTGAGTTGTGGCTAACAATCAATCATATATATTGTCGTCGACATGGTGAAGCGTTATGAGCGTTGCCTTTCTACGATCTGCACCATACACTAGCTGAAACAATCAATAAATTCTATAACGCCAGCCAAAGTCGTTAAAACATTTTATATACAGAGGACATCAATTCATGTAAATATGCAACAGCTATTTATGGTGCGGTTGACGGAGAAGAAGCTCTTAGGAGATACCCTGAAGGTGTCTCTAATCTTCGAGAATACACGAGCAGCATAAGCTAATTTGCTCCAGCAGAATCCAGGCATTTGTACGGTCGCGACATCATGCGAGTCGTTTAAAGCTAGTCGGGGATGGTTTTAGAATATTAAAAAGCCAACCGTCATTCACATCCTGGTCATGCATGGTGAGGTAGCAAGAGTGGATATGAAGGTAGCTGAGCGTTACCTGAAAACTTCTGCCAGAATTAATGCAGCCGACTGATACATCCGCCAGCAAGTCTTTAACTGTGACGAGACAGGAAATTTTGTAAGAAGATTCGCAGGAGGACTTGTTCAGGAGCAAAGGAGAAGAGGGTGCCAGTGCACAAACCCATGAGGCGTAAGCTAACCCAAGCAGTATGAACCAATACGGGCGGTGGTGACAAGATTAAACCACAGCTCGTTTATCGTAGAGAATAAAACCAAAGCGCATTTAAATCCCATCAGATTCTGAGTCATGTGAAGGGAAATCCCAAGGGGGGGAGTCATCAGGCTGTTCTTTGTGGAATGAGTGAATTTGGTTTTTCTTTATGTCTATCACTCTAAACTCCTGTATATTTTCTATTTTTCCACTTCATTCTTTGCTCTCATCTGTTTATTTTTCTCCAACACCTTCTATATTTTGTTCATTCTCCCTTCTCTGCACATTTATTCTATTTTCTTTGGGAAATTCTCCCGGATGTCACCCATTACAATTCTTCTTGGCCTAACGTCAGTTAATGATTGCATTCATAATTATTGATAATATGTGTGTTTAATACGCTATATTACCACGTAACGAAAGAAATATATACGTAACTAAAGTGACGAATGTGTAATGCTAGAAATAGGAATCAAAACAAGTAAATAGCTTCAGGGGCAGAATCTTAACAAACTGACATGTGAGTGATGTTCTCGCCACCTTTGTCGTTATACCCAAAATATCGACAGTTTCCCATTTCTATTCTCAATGCAAATTAACGCGAATCGGTGGCTCTTATCGCACCAAAGTTTAAAACCATCTCAACTTGTTAATTCATAAGATTTTCGCTGAAACAATACGATGATCCCATACACGGTAAATGTGAAAATTTTAAAGAACATTAGGGGCTAATGAATAATTTTGCAACATAATATCAGAAATATATGCATGGTTTTAGTGAACGATGGGCATTTCCTGCACGAGTATCGTTATAAATATAGGTGATCTCTACTCAATAGTCGCTACAGCACAAACCTAATGCGTTGACAAAGGATTCAATCTCCTCTCATGTCCGCAGGTATAGCTAGATTATCGATTGTTTCGCAATGTGATGCTTCAAGGACCTTAACGCTCCTCAGTTGTTCTCAGCGATACAAGGTTTAAAAGCATCCGTCTTGTGAGCTTACAAGCTTTCAGGTGAATTCATGCTCTGATTTCATAAACGTTGGAAGTTAGACGTATGAATAATATTGTAGGCAAATTCAGAAATTTACTACCTTTGCCCTGCAATATATGCGACACTAAACTGAACGAAGTGTACTTATGAGAACAAGCCTAGCTAGAAATAAGTGTCAAATTAAATGAATAGTCGCAGAATCAGTTTCTTATTGGGAAGACAAGGGAGTCAAGCCCCACCTTTAGTCGTAGATACAGATAATAGATAGTTTAGCATCGTGATGCTTAACACATCATAAAGTACATTGCTGGATCACAATAAACCTTGGTTCCAAACTATCTCGCCTTGTCAGCCGTTAAGTTTTCCACTGGCATCATTCACTTATTTTATAAATGGCAAATATGGAAATTATAAATAATTTGGGAGGCTACATCGCAATTAGCAGAAATGTATACGCTACTAATGAGAACAAAATGCAATAATCACCACCAGTATTGCTAGAAATGATAGTAAAAACAATTGAATAGCCACAGTGTCATAATCTTATTAAAGATCACATATACGGCCAGAGATTCGACGATCTCGTATGTTGATGCATGACGCAGCTTACCGCTCATCGGTGATTTTGAAACCAACTGGGCTTTTCATCTTAAAAGATTTAACTTGAAAATATACGTGGATTTTATATAGGATAAAAATCAAAATTATAGATAAAATAGGTGGTTACTTAGTTGTTTCCTAGGTGAAGAAAGAAATAAGTACGTATCCAAACATACCTTACGCTATCATATATACATAGAGTCATCCGTGCATTTAAATATTTTCGAAAGTTGAACTTTATACGTCTTGCACTTGAACTAATTTTAATGGATACTTACTTTTAATATTTTTACTTTTGGAATTTAAAGTACGTTGCATATATTACAATATACTAAAAGTTATATACTTTAGTTAGTGTACTAAACAATGTAAGTATACTATCCATATAGTATAGGCGCAGGAGTGGCAGTGTAGTAAGTAGCTTGCTTACCAACCACATGGTTGCGTTTCAGTCCCACAGCTTGGAAACTTGGGCAAGTATCTTCTACTATAGCCTCGGGCCGACAAAAGACTTGTGAGTGGATTTGGTAGACGGAAACTGAAAGTAGCCCGTCGTATATATGTATATATATATATATATATATATATATATGTGTGTGTGTGTGTGTGTGTGTGTGTGTGTGTGTGTGTCGTGTATGTTTGTGTGTCTGTGGTTGTCCCACTAGCATTGCTTGACAACCGATGCTGGTGTGTTTATGTCCCCGTTACTTAGCGGTTCGGCAAAATAAACCAATAGAATAAATACTGGGATTACACAAAATAAGTCCCGGGGTCGATTTGCTCGACTTAAGACGGTGCTCCAGCATGGCCACAGTCAACTAACTGAAACAAGTAAAAGAGTAAAAGAGAGAGAAAGACATGAATTTTCCTGTCTAGTTATTCAGATTTCCTGATGGTTCTGGGAATTATTTTACTAATCCACTTCCAAAACTGTTCCACCCGATTGTTCTTAGTATTTATAAAGGTCTTTATGTAAGTAGCCCTTTCTAATTAAGTGCAACTAAGAAACAATAATATCACGTATGGATAACCCTAAAAACTTTTAAAAGCTATGTTATACCTCTTCGTTTATAATTAATAAATAGTTATCATGTCCCATAAAATCAATAATCCTTTAGAGAATGTCATGTAAAAATCTTTAGACATGCTAACTTAATAAATAAACCGTTTTACAGTTTAAATAATTGAATGTTTATACATTTTATATAAATCTTCTCTTTTGATATTAAATAGGTATATATATATTTCATCATGACTTTTGTGATTAAGCTTTTTTATTTCTTTTCAATTGCGTTTTCCCTACCTGAACGTTTTATTATTTTATAAATACTACATTTTATGAAATAAATCTAATATTTGGACTCCTAGAAAATCTTACTTCGCCTACATATAACAGTACGGGTATCTTCTCAGCTCATAATAAACTGCTTAGTTTATACTTTAATTAATATATAGTTAGCATGTTCTTTAGACTTAGTATACCTTTATTAAATACCAGTAATTGCCAATGATCAATCTTCATAGATTCCATCTAATAAGTTCAAATTTAAGCATATAAAATAAATAAATATTAAACTATTTCTATGTAACAGTTTTCCACATTCTATTGTGGTAAATTTTGGTACATACTAAAAGTTCTTCAAACCTATTATCCTTTTGGTTATAATATTCTTATTAATAATCTTGATAACCCTCAATTTTAAATTTACACAATATAGCAATATAGTTTTAAGGTATTCAACTATAGTTCCCCATGATAATATTTCCCTTGGTTTTACTAAAGTCTCGCTCATTTAATTGATAACGAAATATTTTCCTTTACCAAATCTCATTATGTTTCTTCAAAGAAAACTTGACAATTTTATGACTATACCCACTATGATTTCGGTCAACTCCCTCAGCCCTTTTCCTAACAAAAACTGCTCCGTTTTCCTTTGCTTTAGATTTCGATATACAAAGATTTGAATTACAAATCTATAAATTAAAACTGACAACAAAAAACAGTGACAAGATAGATCTCTAACAAGAGTTTTTTCCTGATAACTTGATAGCTTTTAACACGAAGTGAAGACAGAATGATCTTCGTCGCTCACTTTTCCTTCTTGGGGGTTTTAATTAAAATTATCCTAATGTGTCCATCTGTTTTAATTTAATTCAATTCTATGTATTTTTGCAGCTTAGGATTGCTCTGCATTTAAATGGATGTTATGGTTGAATTGTTCAATTAAATGGAGTGGCTTCAATCGATTGTACTGCATTATCGCAGGATATCCTGTTGCTAAATTTTGATTTCAATGACCTTATTTGGAAATGTAAGGATAATACCGTACTAAACTGTAGAGATGCGACGCACGTTACACCCCAACACCCGAAACTCGGAGTTTTATCTTGGCTACCGAATAAGTGTCACATTTTACAAACACATATATATATAGTGTGTGTATTGATATATGTGTGCTGCGAAAGAAAGGCGTTTCAGGTAGATTGTAATAGATGTATGAAGAGCATTCGATGTTATCCACATCCAAAAAGTTTCAACGCCAGGGAATACGAAGGCAAAACTAGAATATGTGGATATTTCTATTCAAATATAATGCGCAACAATTTCACTTACTAATATTAATTACAAATTATTTAAATAATTCTTTCTGTGCCGATAACATATTAGAAAAATGGTTGCCTTTAATAAACGAGGGAAACATGACACATCAGGTGAGGTTGTATGTATCTAAAGTGCTTTAAAATTAAAATCTTAACAGTTGCCATTGTGTTTGACACGAATACCAACGATGAAATATGTTCTACTACTTCTACTTTTAATTCTCCTGCAAGGTAAGTAAAATCCATATCATTTCACTTGATCTCGCAACGAGTGAGGTATCCATTATCTCTTAATACGTATATATGTATACCCGTCTCTCTACATCCCTCCCCACCTCTCTCCCTCTCTCTCTCTCCATATATATATATATATGTATCACCGTGATCGTCGTGACTGACCAGGATATCGGATGCTTCTATACATCGCTTATCACCATGTGCTTGGCATTGTTTTGGCTTTCAATGACGCTATCCCGCTGGATAAGAGAGCAGGCCAACAGAAAAAAGAGCGAGAGAACGTCGTGGCGAAAGAGTACAGGAGGGATATCCACACCATCCTACCGTAGCTGTCTCCGCACGCAGAAGCATACACATACAAACGCATACACACACATGCATACAAACACACACACGCACACACACACACACTCACACACACACACACACTTACACACACATATATATAGATAAATTGATTTAACAAATATAAATATATTTGTGTCTATGAATATATATGCATGTATGTATGTATATATATATATATTTTGGCGGGGGGGGGGGCACACACCACATTCCCCAAAACGGAGGTACCCAGATATAATGCGTGCTACAAAACACCAGCATATTATTGAAAGGTCAGCTGCTGAACAAGAATCTTTCTTGCGCATGGCATAAAAGATTGAACAGCAGCTAACCTGGCTCAATCAAACTCAAACTCGCAGATGGGACTATCCACAATTCACAAGACCGCCACAGCAAATAGACCCAAGTTGGACACCACGTGCAAAAGCACATACATCACCTCGATGCTCCTACTGAACATCAGAGGACTGCTAACACACAGTAACAGGACAAAAATCCCGTTCTTGAGACACCTTGTTGCATTCAATCAAGCCTTATGCATAGTACCTTCGGAAACACACCTGAAACCGGACATAGTAGATGCAGAAATACACATACCGCAGTATGTTGTACTACGGACATACAGAAAAGAAAGGAGTTATTGAGGAGTAGCCATGTACATCCGCTAGGACCTCACACCTCAGGTCTTTTGTCATGCTCAAATTCGGTGTAAGACACACTAATTGTACATATAAGGCAAATTGGTGTAGTTATATGTGCTACATATCGCCCTCCAGCTGCCCCAAGCCATGTGGGCAAGTTTGAAGATTGCCTTATAAACATATAATTTCTAGTCACATTAGAACAACACAAAACTTTACTTCTTATGGGAGACCTCAATCTGCCAATGTCAAATGGCCCGAGGGCCTTTTTCTCACAGGAATGACACGATGTGAATGAGGACAGGCGAGGTCCCTCCTGAAACTTATCAACACTCCGTACATGGAGCAAGTACTACTCCAACCAACCAGGGCAGGTAACATACTGGATCTCTGCTTCACAAATAATATGGATCTCATCCATAATGTGAAAGTGACACAGACACTACTCTCGGAACACAGCATGTTAGAGCTGACCAACTACGGGCCAAAGGAAAGCGTGGACATGCAGCCTACAAGAAAACCACAGAAACTTTCCAGCTTGAACTTCCATAAGGCAAACTGGAAACAAATTGAGGAAGAGATCCTCAAACAAAACTGGCCTGAATGTCTATCCTTGATGGACATCGACATGAAACTTCAACAATTCATGTCTGTAATGCAAGCCATATGCTTCAAATGTGTCCCAGAGAGAAAGGCCACTGTACATAAGAGCAAAATTGCCAGAGAAAGGAAAATTCTAATGAGACGGCGTACAAAATTTCAAATCGCCTAAACAAAAAATTGAAAGCAGTGAAAAGTCCCACCTGAATATAAAACTGTTGGAAATTGAACCCATGAAAAAGAAAGAGCAGACAAAGAAGCCTGGGCTTTAGGCAACATAAAATCTAACCCCAGAGCTTTCTACAGGTATGCCAAAGAAACAGCTACGGTGCACTGTAGGATAGGGCCACTCCTTGAAAATGATGGCACGCTCACAGGAAACCCAAAGAGGATAAGTGAAATACTAAATGAGCAATTCACGAGTATTTTCACTCCAGCCCTAGGGCATATTCATGTCAGCAATCCAACTGACTTCTTTACCACTGCAGATATAAAACCAGGGGCTGCGATGTAATAAAAACGATGTAATAAAGGCTATAGTTAAATTGAAAACAAACTCAGCTACTGGCCCCGATGGATTCCCAGCAAACCTCTTAAAAGTATGTAAGAGAGTCCTAACAAGACCACTGCAGTTCCTCTTTCAGAGCTTCCTTGCAACTGGCAAATTTCCAAGAAAACTGAAGGTAAAATATGCCCTATTCAGAAAGGAGGTAGCTGAGCGGAGGCCAATAACTACAGACCTGTCTCTCTCACCTCACACACCAGCAAGATCATGGAACGAATGGTCAGAAGAAAACTATTTACTTTCCTTAAAGAAAATGACTTGCTTCCTGACACCCAACATCGATTCTGACGAGGAAGAAGCTGCCTAACTCAGCTCCAACAACACTATGACTGGGTGCTGAAACGACTGCTCAACCACTCAAATGTGGAAGTGATATATCCCGACTTTGCAAAGGTCTTTTATAAAGTCGATCGTGGAATGATATGTCAGACACTGCGTGATCTTGGCATCGTAGGAAAATTGGGAGAATGCCTTCATGACTTTCTGAAGGATAGAATCCAAGATATAATAGCCAATGGGGTCACTTCCATTAACCCGCAAATAGTGGGCGGTGGTCCGCAAGGCACTGTTTTGGGACCACTGCTGTTCATAATGGCCCTTTCTGACATGAACTCAGCCACACAGAAGTCCACGATCACACGTTATGCAGATGATACAAACGTTTCACAGGCAATACTGAACACTGAAGACACTAAGCACCTACAATGTGACCTGGACAAAATATACAAGTGGGCTGAAACGAATAGCATGCAGTTCAATGCTGAACAGTTTCAAGCTTAATGCTATCAGCATGCAATACTAAAAGCAATACCCAATAAATTCACTGGGCCTGGTGGAATTGCAATCCCAGAGTCAAAATCAGTGCGAGACCTGGGTATTTACGTGAGTGATGATGCAACCTTTCATGTGCATGATGCTAATTTGGCAATGAAATGTAGGCGGCTGACCGGATGGATTCTTAGTTTCTTTAGAAAAAGAGACCAGGAAACCATGATGGTCAATTGGAGGACACTTGTCCTAAGCCACTTTGACTATTGCTCTCAGCTATGGTCACCAGCCAGTGTCAAGTAATTCACAGAACTTGAGGCGATCCAACGAAATTACACGAAGATGATAGCCTCCGTGCAGCATAAGAGCTACTGGGAAAGACTCAAGAGATTAAGACTCTATTCATTAGAGCGTAGGCGAGAGAGATATGCCATAATATACATCTGGAAGATCCTAGAAGGACTTGTCCCAAACTTTGGCATCGAGAGTTACACAAATGCTACAACTGGGTGCCACTGCATAGTGCCAAGGACTCCAAATTTGCTATCAAGATGTAGGACAGATGCTGAGATAGCCTGGGCTTCAGCGGCCCACAGCTCTTTAATATCCTCCCGAAGAACCTGAGAGAACTGCATGTGGTGGATGCAGATGTCTTTAAAATGAAAGTGGATCTCTTCCTGTCAGGTGTCCCAGATGAACCAACTTCACGGCAGGAGGTGCAGATGAGGGCAGCTGCATAGAATGCCCGCATTCACCAAATGGCATTTGATAAAAAGCATTCGTGAAGTAAAATCGTGTAGCATCATCAAATGGCGGTTCAGCAGCATGGACACAGCTCCTGAGCTGAAACAAGATGAGGTAAAAAAAAAAGTCAATATATATTTATATTTATGTATATATATATATATATATACGCATATATATATATATATAATATATATATATATATATATATATACGTATATATATATATATATGTGTGTGTGTATGTGTATAAGGATATATATATATATATATATAAGTGTGTGTTTGTGTGTATGTGTATAAGAATATATATACATTGTAACAAGGAGGATATTGAAACATCATATATATATTAATCCAAGATACAGTGGTTCAATATATCATATATTCTAGAGATATTTCTGCAATGAATATATAACGAAAAATATCGGAAACGGTCAAGCAGTATTATCTACTCAAACAGAGTATTGTTATGTATAATAATCGATATCTAACTAAGGAACATGCTGATTAATTGATAATGTAATTCCTTACAATTGGATATCTCTGTTTTGTATCTCGATCATATTACTGATTATAATAATAATAATAATAATAATATAATAATAATAATAATAATACTAATAATAATAATAATAATAATAATAATAATAATAATAATAATAATATTAATAATAATTAGATTCTTCAGGAACAACAACATGTTCAAAAATAATCCCCAAAATTTTTACAGGAAGATAGGAAAAACAACAGTTACTGTAAAGTCTGTACCATCAAAAGAAGAAGTGCAGGGATTTTGGAATAAAATTTGGGCAGAAGAAAAAACACACAGCGAAAAGGCCTCCTGGATTGATAGAATATCTAAAGAACTGGACTCCTTAAAAGAACAAATGTGGGAGGATGTCAAGGTAGAAGATATAAGATCTGCTCTCAGGAGGTCAATCAAATGGAAGTCTCCAGGAAAGGATAAAATCCATAACGTTTGGTTGAATGCCTTCCCAGAGAGCCATGAATTGCTAACATAACTTTACAATGATGTTTTGCAACACCCTAGTAGGATTCCTCCTTGGCTAGTTAATGGGTTAACATTCCTCCTTCTAAAAAGTGAAGAAACAAATGAACCAAAAAACTATAGACCCATAACCTGCTTAACAACTATGTATAAAACACTAACATCTGTCCTGACGGAATATACCTATAGTTTTTTGACACACAGCAGCATATTCCCTAATGAAGAGAAAGGATGTAAACGTGGATCCTACGGTTGTAAAGATCAACTACTCATCAATAAGATGATCTTAGAAGATTGTCACAAACGACACAAAAACTTATCAATAGCCTGGATAGACTATAAAAAGGCTTTTGATAGCCTACCACATAGCTGGATTAAGAAATGCCTAGAAATGTATAAGATAGCACCTACTCTGCGAAACTTTTTGTCTGTAAGTATGAGATCATGGAGAACCACACTAAATTTCAACAGTGACAATGAATCTCTATATGCTGGTGATGTAAAAATTTCATATGGCATTTTCCAGGGTGACTCACTATCACCACTCCTCTTCTGTTAAGCCTTTATACCTCTCTAAAAACTGCTCAATGATGCGCAGTACGGGTATAAAAGGTTTGATAAAAATATAAATCATCTCATTTACATGGATGATTTAAAGCTCTTTGCAAAAAGTGACCAACAACTCAAGGGCTTACTAGCGATTGTCAAACAATTCCGTGATGACATCAGAATGCAATTTGGCCTCGATAAGTGTGCAAAAGCTACCTTTATCAATTGAAAAATGACAAAAACATCTAACGTTAACCTTGACCAGCAGAATGTCATAAAAGAATTAGACTCAGCAGATTTTCCAGTCAACACAGACAGAACGATCAAGGCTAAACGAACATACATAATTGTTAAAGACAGGGAAGAAAATGCCTGCAGACTAATAGAGGTAAGCGTCCCCACTGATAAAAATGTATCTCTAAAGGAATTTGATAAACTTAGTAAATATAAGGACCTGGAAATCGAAATACAAAAGATGTGGAATCTTAAAACAAAAACTGTTCCTGTTATTGTAGGTGCCCTAGGTATGATAAAAAAGGGATGTCAGAAAGACATAGACAATGTCCTTGGAGAACCATGTCTCAAGGTAATCCAAAGGATGGTGCTAACAAGTACTGCCAACATCCTTAGAAAAACACTATCAATGTAAATGTTTGTGTTTGTATTACATGGAGATATTTCTCTACTTCCCCTCACCAAGCTTTCAGCTATATTTCAACAACTCTTAACCTTCACTTGCCCTAGGGCGCTGGGTGTGCCCCGGCAAGTGATTGCATCAAACATGCAGATTAAAAGTAAATGACAATGATAATAATAATAATAATAATAACAGTAATAATAATAATATAATAATAATAATAATATAATAATAATAATAATAATAATAATAATAATATAATAATAATAATAAATCTCTGGATGTAACGTCTTACCACCAGTGGAGTATAAATTAAGAAATGACAGAGTTGGCCAATATCTCCACTGGCTAATAAGTCGGCATTACAATATCAAAACTGCCGACAAGTGGTATAATCACCACCCTGAGGTTGTAACTGAAGGAGAAAATGTAACCATTCGGTGGGGCTTTCCAGTACATACAGACCGAACCATCAAGGCCAATATACCAGATATTGTTGTGAAAGACCAAAACAATAAAGTTTGCTTATTGATCGACATGAGCATCCCCTGTGATCATAATATCTCAGGGAAAGAGTTTGACAAGCTCAGAAAATATAAAGACCTACTCATTGAAATTGAGAATATGTAGCATCTCAAGGCGGTTACAATACCAGTGATCGTAGGAGCACTAGGAATGATCAAGAAGGGAACCGAAAATTATATGAGAATGATCCCTGGCTTACCATCCCTGCAAGAAGTGCAAAAGATTGTCTTAACTTGTACATCACACGTATTGAGAAGAGCATTGTCGATGTGAGAACTGTTGCTGCTCATGTATTTTAATTTAACTTTAAAAAAATGAACGAACTACTGAGTTTGGTTTAATGGCCTACCAATGTATACTATGAGTTTCTTTGCCCTAGGAGTCGGGAAGACACTCGGCAAGAAATGGAAGCAAATTTGAAAGAAAAAAGTAATAATAATAATAATAATAATAATAATTATAAAAATAATAATAATAGTATAAACTGCTAAGAGAACATTACAATGATGTTTTGCAACACCCTAGTAGGATGGCTCCTTGGCTAGTTGATGGATTAACATTCCTTCTTTCAAAAGTGAAGAAACATATGAACCAATAATCTATAGACCCATAACCTGTTTAACAACTATATATACGGGTATAAAATGTTTGATATAAATATAAATCATCTCATTTACATGGATGATTTAAAGCTCTTTGCAAAAGTTGACCAACAACTGAAGGGCTTACTAACGATTGTTAACCAATTCGGCGATAACATCAAAATGCAATATGGCCTCGATTATTGTTCAAAAGCTACTTTTATCACAGGAAAAATGACAGAAAACTCTAACGTAAATCTTGACCGGCAGAATGTCATACAAGAATTAGACTCAGCGGAGAGCTACAAGTACCTGGGTGTAATTGAATTTGACGGAATAAGGCATATAGTGATGAAGGAATGGATCAGTAGAGGGTGTTATTACAGCGTTAGAGAAATACTCAAGACAGAGCTGAATGCGAGAAACAGGATCGAAGCGATCAATGCTTTAGCCACACCAGTCGTGACTGACAGTTTCAATATCGTTAACTGGTCAATTACTGAAATATGTCAACTCGACAGAAAAATACGAAAACTATTGACAATGCATAGAATGTACCATCCTAAGGCAGATGCAGAACGATTTTAACTGCAAAGAAAAGAGGGAGGCCGTGGACTTTTACAACTGGATATAACAATGAAGATTGCTTTAATTGGCCGAGTCACCTACCTGAAAAACTGTTAGGAAAGGATTTTAAAACTTGTTTCAAAACATGAAAACAAGAACGCATCACACACTGTTACAAAAGGGGCAGGGGTATATCTAAGTGTATTCCGAATACGACAAACTTCAGAATTAGACATACAAGAAACAAGCACAGAAAAAGCAAAGCGCATGAAAACCCGTGCTAAAACTGCGGCCTTAGATATTCTGAATGATATATGGCAAGAAAACCCTCTCTATGGCAAATACTCAAAGAGAGCCTATATGCAGATATTGACAAATCCCTGACCCACCAATGACTAATGGCCTCTAACTTAAAATCTGAAACATAAGGGTTATTATAGCAGCTAAAGATCAATGTCTACCAACAAGAAACTACCAGGCCAACATATTAAAGAACGGCAGTAGCGCAACATGTCGTATGTGTCAACAACGAAATGAAACCATTGATCATGTGGTCTTCAAATGCAGTTCTAGCGCCTACAGAGTACCTCAATAGGCATGATAGAGCTGCACAATATAGTCACTGGGTAATTTGCAAGAAACTGGATTTGCCCCATGAAAAGAACTGGTAGGAACACAAACCATCCCAGCGCTTGAAAATGACCACATCTCATTCTTCTGAATCTTCAACATTCAAACTGACAGAAAGATAGATTCAAATAGGCCAGACATCATATTGAAAGATTTCAGACAAAGTACAAGCCTCCTCATTGATATTACTGTCCCAATCGATATAACCGTATTTGTCAAGACCTACCAAAAACTGAGGAAATATAAAAATCTTGAAATAGAAATCAGCAATATGTGGTACCTGAAGACGAGAACAACACTTGTTGTCATAAGTGCCCTGAGAATGATAGCAAAAGGGGCTGATAGCTACCTAACGCAGATACCAGGAAACCCACAAATGGCAGTAATTCAAAAGATAGTACTCATGGGAACTGCTCATATCCTACGCAAAATACTTTCTATGTAATCTCAATGTTTAAGACAAACATAATTCTCGTTTTTTTTTACATTCTCTAGCAAAACACCAAAAAACAAACAAAAACAAATATATGCCACACTAGGCATAACAACAATATGAACATCCAACCTGTTGTGTCTTGAGTTCTCTGGGTGAGACTTGGAGCCAACTTGTACAAATATAAAGCAAAAGTCAAACGTAGAATGATAAAAAATAATAATAATAATAACGATAATATTAATAAAATAATAATAATAATAATATTAATAAAAATAATAATTATAATAATAATAATGATAATAATAATATAAATGATAATAATAATGATAATAATAATAATAATGATAATAATAATGATGATAATCATAAGGATAATATAGTAATAATAATTATATATATATATATATATATTATATATATATATATATATATATATATAGAAATATATATATATATATATATATATATATATATATATATATATATATATATATATATATATATATAATATATATATATATAACATAATTCGAGACAAAACCACTATTTTAAAACCAAAGAAGGAAAGACTTAATCAATACATAAAATGTTAATATAAATTAAATAAACCGCCACTACAAATGTTTCATGTCTGCTCCGACAATCTTCAGGTGGATTTTCGATCTAAGAATAGCAATATTTTAAAATATAATTTAAAATAATTTAAAATAATAAAACAATAAAATTATCAATGAAATAATGTAAAAAAATATAAATATAATCTATATATAATCTATATATAATCTATATATAATCTATATATAATCTATATATAATCTATATATAATCTATATATAATCTATATATAATCAATATATAATCTAAAATAATCTAAAATAAACCCTATAAACAATTGAATATAAAAACCTATTATAAAATTTCTCATATTTGAAAATGTACAAAAACCAAAAAACAATATATATACAAATATAAGAGAGTGTCCACCATGTGGTCGCTTTGCGCTAAAGTTAGATCCGCAATGGTCTCAACCATCAAGATTTGTTCCCAAGGAGAATTAGCAAATCTATGATCGTAAACGATCAGGACCAATGAAAAATATCAAAAATGTAGATTCATTCTAGACATTTGTTTCGATGTTAATGGAATATGCAATTTTACTTACATAATAAAACTGCAGGTCTTCAGTAGAATTTGTCGAAGTGGCTTAGCGAATAAAATCCTGGGATACAGTAAAAATTAATACACAAATATAAGAATATATTTCTTTACTTTTCTAAAGGTGTACCACTTACTAGCGTTTTTGTATTTTGATTTTTGTTTTTTTTAGAGATTTATATATATATATATCTATATATAATCTATATATAATCAATATATAATCTAAAATAATCTAAAATAAACCCTATAAACAATTGAATATAAAAACCTATTATAAAATTTCTCATATTTGAAAATGTACAAAAACCAAAAAACAATATATATACAAATATAAGAGAGTGTCTACTATGTTTTCACTCTTGCGATAAAAATAGGTCTCAACCACCAAGAATTGTTCCAATTGAGATTTAGCACAACTATGAACGTTAACGAGCAGGACAAAATGAAAAAAAACAAAATGTAGATTCATTCTAGACATTTCTCTTGCTGTTAATGGATTATGCAATGTTATTACATAATAGTACTGCATCTCTTCAGTAGAATTTGTCGTGAATACAATTTACTGAACCGTACACCAGATTTTGACATAAAGCCAAACACTCACGTGTTTCAGTCTATTATATTCGCAGTTATGATTCGAATGCCCTCGTTATAGAGCGCAAAAAATTCCCGAAAACAAATACTGCATAAATAATTTACTTCAGTATAATTAAAATGAAAAATAAGAGTGAAAAAATTGTATATTAATTTAATAATAACATCAATTTAACACCAGGTGGTTTAGCGCATAAAAACCGGGGATAATTAAAAATTAATAGACAAATATAAGAGAGTGTCCACCATGTGGTCGCTTTGCGCTAAAGTTAGATCCGCAATGGTCTCAACCATCAAGATTTGTTCCCAAGGAGAATTAGCAAATCTATGATCGTAAACGATCAGGACCAATGAAAAATATCAAAAATGTAGATTCATTCTAGACATTTGTTTCGATGTTAATGGAATATGCAATTTTACTTACATAATAAAACTGCAGGTCTTCAGTAGAATTTGTCGAAGTGGCTTAGCGAATAAAATCCTGGGATACAGTAAAAATTAATACACAAATATAAGAATATATTTCTTTACTTTTCTAAAGGTGTACCACTTACTAGCGTTTTTGTATTTTGATTTTTGTTTTTTTTAGAGATTTATATATATATATATATATATATATATATATATATGAATTATAACCATTATTTACATCATTTATACTTGACGGATATTTGTCCTCATCTTCTTTGTTGTTGACACAACCAGGTATCTCGACAAAATGTCGAATGTTGTTTCTCGTTCCTAAGATATTTTACGATAATATTATTGTTACTATTTATGTTAGTGCCTGGAATCGAACTCGGAATATTGCGGTTAAAAGCGCGGGCAACTAAACCCAAGATTCTAAGGTTGATTCCAGAGAGTGAGCATAATAATGAAGATGATAATAATAATAATAATAATAATAATAATAATAATAATAATAATAATAATAATTATTATTATTATTATTATTATTATTATTATTATATTATTATTATTATTATTATTATTATTATTATTATATTAATAATATTAATAATAATAATAATAATAAAAATATTAATAATAATAATAATAATAATAATAATAATAAAAGTAATAATAATAGCAACAACAACCACAACAATAACTTCATCGTAAACTACCTTAGGAATGAGATATAAAGTTCGACATTGCCCCAACAAACATAATGAAGGCTGGAGTGTATATCAGCCGATCGTTGTGTTAATAACACACAAGATGAAGGCAAATATCCGTCAAATATATTAATAATGAAAATTATAGAAGTGATACTGATATAAGTGAATAATGATTGACAAAAAATGTTCTTCGATTTCAAGGTTACGTCGCAGCACATTTCTGCTATGTTACAGCGATAACAACATGTCGTGATTCTATGATAAAATATCCTTTAAGAAACCCGGATCTACACTATTGCGAGTAACTATGCTTGTTTTCGACGATTATTTCTCTTATTTTTCTACATTAATTTATAATTAATAATAATTGAACTTTTCCTGTAGGTTGTAATATTATGCCTTGCTCTTCATATTAATTTGACATAATGTGTTTGGGTGTGCTTTTGTGCGTATGTGTATATATATATATATATTTATTTATATGTATTTATGTGTGTGTGCGTTTGTGCGTGTATATATATATTCTGATTTTGATTTTGATTTTTCCAGTTTCAGCTAATGAGCTGTGGCCATGATGGGGCACCGCCATTATATATATATATATATCTATATATATATATATATATGTATATGAAAATCTTGAATATACATAAGTGAAAAATAAAATAATACTTCAATAATTAAATACTTTAAAATGAAAAAAAACACAAAAGGCTATTGCAAGTTATTAAATTGTAATCAAATAAAGAAATGTTTCAAATATAGACAAACTCTTTAAATACTTATATTTAATAAATATACCTGTTTTGTATCTATAAATTTTTATATATGAATCTATAACAAAATTGACTAATATCAAATAATATAATACCTAATTAACTTAAATTTAGTATTACAAATGCATAATCCACCTATATATCAATATATTATGTAGCATATTATAATTTATATATATATATATATAAATATAATATCGAGAATAATATGTTTCCTATCAAACCCAAATTAAAGAAAGGTGCTAAAATATTAGAACCATAGGACAATACACTATGAAAATGTATAATCACAATAACCAGTCCTCTGCCAAACCATTCATTAACAATAACAATAATAAAAACTACCAAAGTCGAAATAATAGCAAGAACTAACTAATATTCATAATCGAACTAAATTACTAAGTTCAACGATTCTGTTAATCTATCTACATTTTCAAATGATAAACTTCTAATTGATCAACTCACTCGATTCCATTCATGAAAAATACTATCAAAAATTTGAAATAGTACAATAAACCCAAATCCATTATATAAACTCGCTATTTTAATATCCATGTTTAATATCTATAGATTTAATATTTCACACGATAAAATAGTTAATCATATACGTTATATTACAATAAAAACTAGTTTATTTAAAAATAATACTACTTAATGAAAATATTATCTAATTATTATAAAACATGTATTCTAACAATATTAATTCTCAAATTAAATAATATGTAAAACGTAAAATCTTTTATAACAATTAAACATTGGACGTAAAAAAGACTATCAAGAAACTATTAATATATAAAAATATTACATCAAACAATAATAATATCAACAATAATAATAATTTCAAACACACAACGGTTCAATATTCAAATGAAATAGAGAAACGATAAAATTCAGACTTAGCTTTTGCGAAGAATGAAGAGTAACTGATTTTTAAAAGAAATAAATAGTTAACGCGTTTATAAATAATCGCGTAGATACATTGTGCAAAGAAGGTGAAGAAATCCTCAATGAACCTGGCGAAACTTTTAACAATGAAAAATACGTAAAAATCGTTTATAAAGTTTTTCGCGTGAAATAAAATAAATATTCAATGAACATGGCGAAATTATTTTCAATGAAAAATACAAAAACACGAAAAAACTTAGTCTCATGTTCGAAACAATTTGAGAAAATCACAACTTATGGAGAAACTAATATAAACACACCCAAATAAATATAACAAACACCTATTATTATATCAATAATAAAATTAATACCAGTTAAACATTGACACCCGCCTAAAAGAACACAAATTCAAACGAAAAAGAAATAACATTACTAAGTTAATTTCAGAAAATCACTAGATTATAAACGTAAAGAATAATACTTAGCGTCTATAAGAACTCGTGGAGACGTTGCAAGGAAAAATAGAACATAACTATTAATGAAAAAGACTAAAAGAAAATTATTAATGGAATACGGGAATTATCTAAACTTCATGAATCAAATAAAATTAATAAAAGTACTAATAGTAAAATAGTACATTAAGAATTACTTGTTCATCATCATTACCCGGATCCTATAACAAGCCATACGCGATTATAAATATTATTATCTTTAAAATTATATTAATTAACATAATAATTAACGTTATTTATATCATTATAACTTATTACCATCACTAACAAAATCCAAACTACAACAAACTGCCAACTAACGTCAAATTATTTCACAGCCGACTATCTCCTACCATTCAACCCTTCCTAAAGACTGCAACAGATGAAGCCCAAAGCTCATATGTATATATATATATTATATTTATGAAATATTCTATTATATATTGATATTTTGGTGAATTATGTTTTTGTAATACTAATTTTAAGTTAATTATGTATAACATTATTTGATAGTTAGTCAATTTTGTTAAAGATTGTTATATAAAGTCTATAGATACCACACATATATATTTCTTATAAGGTTAGTTTTTTTAACGAGTTTGTCTATTTCTTATTTTGATTACAATTTAAGGATTTATAATCGCTTTGTGTATTTTATTTAATTTTGAATTATTTAATTATTGAAGTATTATTATAATTTTTGCTTCTGCATATTTAGGATTTTCATACATATAAATATATACATACATACATGCATATATATATATATATATATATATATATATATATATATATATATATATATAATATATATATATATATATATATATATATATAATATATATATATATTATATATATATATATATATATATATATATATATTTAAGTAGTTGAATGAATTATCCTAGAATTGATAATTCAATTAACCGATACCTGGGTAGCAAATTCACGTCAGAAAACACGGTTGAAGCTACATGCCAAGGGTAGAAACTCCGTGTTCTTGTGTGGTATTTTGTGTAATATTTAAAATGAATAAAAGAATGGAGTCGAACGAGGATTTTAACACAATTCCTTTAATTTCAACACATGTTTCGAAGACTGCATATTCCTAATTCTGAAGGAATAAGGTGCATTATGCCGTCTCCTCATCAGGAAAGTTAAGGAAAATCAATCAGCCTCAAGACGGAGAAAAACGTTTCTATGACTTGCTACATATTGATCATATTGATAATAAGTGAATTTAAAAATCCGTTAAAACAATGACGTCAAAATTATTTGTAAGATGAATTTATGAAAATAAGAAGGGGACAGTATGCATGCTGCATGAATATGGATGCGGGGGTGTTTGCTCTGGTTAATAAGTTTTATTGCTTATGTGAGTGTGTGAGTGTGTGTATATAAATGCATTTACGTCTATGTTTGTATATGTGGGTAATCATGTATAGGTTGGGGCCGGTTGTCAGATAAATATAGCAGTAAAGCGAGAAATTTGTGTCTGTGTGTTTGATTGAGCGTATGACAGAGACAATAAATAGAAAGAGAGAGGGAAAGGTAGAGAGGAAGGGATGAACATACGCCAGTGACATATAGTATCATTGTTTTATGTAACGGATTAGACATAAAAGGGACGTGAAATTAAATAATAAAACAGAGAAATTATCAATATTAATTATCATTTATATGAATGAAAAGTGTGTTTTTGCCAGTGCATACACTTATAGGATTTTTCAGTTAACGTGTTAACTAAATGGTAGAGCTCGGAAAAACAAATTCCGCAAAATTTCCTGCCCTTATCAAAAGGAAAGGATACAGACAATATGGACCAATCCAGCTTAAATGTTATATTATTGTCCTTAAGACGCCAAACTAATTTACTTAGTCCTGTGCTCTGTTGTTTTCTCCTATCTCGGAACGTTGAATAATTATTGGAAATTATCTCTGACAATTTGGAAGTTGTTGTCCCAATATAAAAGAAGACATCGGTACCGGTAGAAATTCTACATTGGTAAATTGTATTTTCAATTTTGGAGTTACTGGACAAGAACCTTAATCTGTTAGGGTTTCCTTAGGAGATTGAGACTGAATTATTATTGATATGATTGATGTCTATATTACTGTTAGTCTTAACCCGTACATTATTTCTATTATTATTATTATTATTATTATTATTATTATTATTATTATATTATTATTATTATATTATTATTATTATTATTATTATTATTATTATTATTATTATTATTATTATTATTATATTATTATTATTATATTATTAATATTAATTGCATTACAACCGGCAATATTCCTGGCAATAGAAATGTTGTTGTTGATAGATTTTACAGATTTAGGGTAATATCTAAGAAGTTGGCTTTAGTCAATTCATCATGAAAAACTATATTCAAGCAAAATAATTCGTACTTCCCTTACCATAAACCTTCTACTAATCTTAAATATATCAGCATTTTCAGTAATCATGCCAAAACAATTACCGATAATTTAGTTTTAAATATTTCTTTAAGAATTTCAAAATTATCTGCTAATGTTGACATTTTTAACGAAAAGGCTGAAATTTATAACGCCGCCTTGTCAAAAGCCGGGTATAGAAATGAACTGTCATACATCGATCCAGCCCATTCTAACCCAATATATATTTCCCAGAATAAGAAAACTCAAAAAAAAATGAATAGTGATAATAGTGGATTTGGTTCTAACCACGTCGGAATCTCTGTACATAAGATTAATAACTTACGGACCTGGGGTTACAATCAACACCCAACCCCAAATTCACACCATAGAAAATTTCCCTTTACTGTGAAAAGTAACACGGTGAGCAATTGTAAATCTACAAAAAACTATATCTGGTTGTTATACCTTTCGGAAAACAAATTAACTCGAACCTTCCCATAGAGTTCCGTGAAGCAGTGGCTAGGAACTTTCCCAGGAATAACAATAATAATAATAAGAAGAATTATAAAAAAAAACAAAAATAAAAACAATAATATTTATAATAATAACAATAATAATAATAATAATAATAATAATAATAATAACAGAAATAATAATGATAATAATAATAATAATAATAATATTAATAATAATAATGTTAATAATAATAAAAATAATAATAATAATAATAATAATAATAATAATAATAATAATAATAATAATAATATAATAATAATAATAATAATAATAATAATAATAATAATGAAAATATTAATAATAGTAATTATAATAATAATAATAATAATAATAATAATAATATTGTAGATGTTCCAGTCTTTGAGAGTTATTTTTCCCCGTTGCTAAACTGGGTCATATTAGTGTTTCTACGGCTTTCGGCTACTGAATTGTCAGAGCAGTGAAGAATACGTCCAGCCGCTGTCAAGGCTGGCGCTCCTCTCTCTTATTAAACAGAACAGGGTATGGGTATAAAATTGCCAATAAAAAAAATAGCCATCTATTTTATATGGATGACTTAAAACTATATGGTAAAGACAATTATGAACTTAAAGGACTATTGCGCACTGGGAAAACATTCAGCATTGACATCGGCATGGAGTTTGGGCTTGAGAAGTCTGCCAAGGCCACTTTCCAGAAAGGGAAATTGAAGACTACAAATTCAGTCGTGTTAGATGTTGACACAGTCATGAGAGAGCTTGAGCAAGAACAAACATACATATATTTAGGGATAAATTAAGGCTCTGGTATTCAGCATGGAAGCATGAAAGAGAAGATCAGGAAGGAATGTTATAGGGGAGTTCGTCCTTCCTGAAATCTGAACTAAATGCACGTAACAAGGTGTTAGCTATAAATTCCTTAGCAGTTCCAGTTGTGACTTATAGCTACAATGTGTTGAACTGGAATATGAGTGAAGTAAAGAATACAGATAGAAAAATACGCAAGCTGCTGAGTTGTAATAGGATGCACAACCCAAAGGCAGACGTAGATCGCCTTTACCTTCCCAGAGCCCAAGGAGGTCGAGGCCTGATCCAATTTGAACTAGCTTACAAAACAACCACAATTGGACTGGCCAAATATCTTGAAATAACGAATCACTGGATGCTAAAGCACGTGGAAAATCATGAGAGACGAAAGAAGCTTCATTCGATCATAAAGGAAAGCAAAAATATAGCTATTGCTCTCATGCATGATACCCAAACTGAACAACCCGAGGGAAGTACGGCAACTATTGTTGCAAAGAAGGTGAATAAAATGGCAACGAAAAAAGCGCACGAGCAATTGGCTACAGAGCTCATGGCTAAAAGCAGAGAGCGAAGGTTTCATCCTTGCTGCTCAAGATCAAAGCATATTAACCCGGAACTACCAGGCCAATGTGATGAAAAATGGAGCAGACCCAAAAAGCCGATTCTGCAACGACATGATTGAAACAGTGGACCACCTAATCTCTGGATGTAAAATCTTAGCACCAGTTGAGTATAAATTAAGGCATGACAGAGTTGGCCAATATCTACACTGGCTAATAAGTCAGCATTACAATATCAAAACTGCCGACAAGTGGTATAATCACCACCCTGAATCTGTAACTGAAGGAGAAAATGTAACGATTCGGTGGGACTTTACAGTACATACAGACCGAACCATCAAGGCCAATAAACCAGATATTGTTGTGAAAGACCCAAACAATAAAGTTTGCTTATTGATCGACATGAGCATCCCCTGGGATCATAATATCTCAGCGAAAGAGTTTGACAAGCTCAGAAAATAAAAAAGACCTGCACATTGAAATTGAGAAAATATGACATCTCATGGCGGTTACAATACCAGTTATCGTAGGAGCACTAAGAATGATCAAGAAGAGAACCGAAAATTATGTGAGAATGGTCCCTGGCTTACCATTCCTGCAAGAAAAGCAAAAGATTTTCTTAACTGGAACATCACACGTATTGAGAAGTGCATTGTCGATGTGAGAATTATTACTACCCATGTATTTTAATTTAACTTTAAAAAAAATTCACGAACTATTGAGTTTAGTTTATTGGCCTACCGATGTATACTATGAGTTCCTTGCCCTAAGAGTCGGGAAGACACTCGGCAAGAAATGGAAGCAAATTTGAAAGAAGAAACAAATATAATTATACTAATAATAATAATATCGTTATATCGTTATAACGTTAACTGGTTAATTACTGAAATATGTAAACTTGAGAGAAAAATACGAAAACTGTTGACAATGTATATAATGCACGACCCTAAGGTAGATACAGAACGACTTTATCTGCCAAGAAAAGAGGGAGGCCGTGTACTTTTACAACTGGCAATAACAATGAAGATTGCTACAATTGGACTAGAAACCTACCTGAAAAACTCTAAAATTGGACGTTAAAACTTGTTTCAAAACATGAAAACAAAAAAGCATCATACTCTGTAACTAAACAGGCAAAGCAATATCTAAGTGAATTCCGAATACAACAAATTTCGGAATGAGAGTTAGACATACAAGAAACAAGCACCGAAAGAGCTAGGCGCATGAAAACCCGTGCAAAAACTGCGGCCTTAGATATTCTGAATAATAAATGGCAAGAAAAACATCTCTATGGCAGATACCCAAAGAGGGAGAGTGATGCAGATTTTGACAAAGCCCTAAAACATCAATGGCTAATAGCCGCTGGCTTAAAATCTGAAACAGAAGGCATTATCATAGCAGCTCAAGATCAATGCCTACCAACAAGGAACTACCAGGCCAACATATTAAAGAACGGCAGTAGCACAATATATCGTGTATGTCAACAACAAAAGGAAACCATTCATCATGTTGTTTCCAAGTGCAGTCTTCTAGCGCCTACAGAGTATCTGTACAGGCATGATGGATCTGCACAATATATTCAACAACAATATATTCAAGAACCTGGATTTTCCCCATGAAAAACACTGGTGGGAACACAAAACACCCCAGTGCTTGAAAATGACCAAATCTCTCTCTTCTGGAACTTCAGCATTCAAACTGACAGAAAGATAGATGCAAGTAGGCCAGATATATTATTTAAAGACTTCAGACAAAGATCATGCTTCCTCATTGATATTACTGTCCCAATCGATATCTGTCAAGACCTCCCAAAAACTGAGCAAAAATAAAGATCTTGAAATAGAAATCAGCAAAATATGGAATCTGAAAACTAAAACAATACCTGTTGTTATAAGTACCCTGGGAATGATACCAAACGCGGCTGATTGCTACCTAACTCAGATACCAGGAAATCCCAAACTGGCAGTAATTCAAAAGATAGTGCTCATGGGAGCTGCTCATATCCTACGCAAAATACTTTCTATGTAATCTCAAGGTTTCAAATAAACATAATTCTCGTTTTTTTTAGAAATTCACTAGTAAAAGACCAAAAAGCAAATAAAACATATATATGGCATACTAGGCATAACAGCAACATGAACTTCCAACTTATTGTCTCTTGAGGTCTCTGGGTGAGACTTGGAGCCAACTTGTCCAAATATAAAGAAAAAGTCAAGCATAGAATAATAATAATAATAATAACGACATTAATAATAATATTGATAATAATAATAATAATAATAAAATAATAATAATAATAATAATAATAATAATAATAATAATAATATAATAATAATAATAATAATAATAATAATGATAAATAAACACAAAGAAGAAGAAGAAGATGATGAAGAAACAACAAAAGCTATAAAACAAATGAAATCCAAACTAAAAATAGAACATCAACGAGCCATGATAAAACGATGGCAAGAAAAACCCATTCATGGTAACTACTGCACTAAACTAAACGCAAAAGAAATAGACAAAGAAAAATCCCAGCAATGGTTGAGAAGCTCAGGACTCAAAGCAGAAACAGAGGGATTTTTAATTGCAGCACAAGACCAAAGCCTCCCCACCAGAAATTACCAAAAACATGTAATGAAAAGAAATATTACAAGTAACTGCAGAATATGTGGAGATGGACAAGAAACAATAAATCATATTATCTATGGCTGCCCAGTCCTGGCTAAGAAGAAATATACTCACAGACATTACAGAGTTGGAACCTACATACACTGGAAGCTATGCCAACATTATGGAATAACAACAGAAAAAAAGATGGTATAGGCACACACCAGAAAAGGTCACAGAAAACGAGAAAGCAACCATACTCTGGGATATGCCGATACCCACAGATAGAGAAATTAAGGCCAACAGACCAGATATAGTTGTCAGAGATCATGAAGAAAAAAAATGCTTTCTAATTGATGTATCAATACCGGCAGATGACAACGTGTCTCTAAAAGAAATGGAGAAACTCTCAAAAAACAAAGACTGGAAATAGAGGTATCTAGAATGTGGAACCTGAAAACATAAACAATTCCTATCATAGTAGGTGCATTAGGCATGATAAAAAAATATTCAGACAAATACATAACAAAAACACCAGGACTTACAAACACATATATCATACAGAAAATTGCACTACTAGGCACTGCACACATCCTACGCAGAACACTTTCCATACAATAACCATCAGAGCATCACAACAAATCACAGCACATACCCAAGGCACACAGAGCTGCGCTCGGTAGTGAAGTGAAAGCACGCTAAAAAAAA
Organism: Octopus sinensis; assembly: GCF_006345805.1. Classification (NCBI taxonomy): domain Eukaryota; kingdom Metazoa; phylum Mollusca; class Cephalopoda; order Octopoda; family Octopodidae; genus Octopus; species Octopus sinensis. The sequence goes on from NW_021833062.1 coordinate 48,886, forward strand.
TAAAACTACTGAATAATAATAATAATAATCATAATAATAATAATAAATGCCCTAATGCAGTACCAGGCAGTGGCTCTAAATGCCCTGATGCAGTACGAGGCAGTGGCTCTGATGGCCTCTGATCTTAACTGATTGGAAGTGTTACCTTGTACATTGTTTTGTCTTGGTATAAAAGATGGGCTACAGCAAATATTCTGCTCAATACCACAGATTTGCTTGCCAGTTGTTTGCCTTTAACCAGTTGAGCATGTCCCTTAGTGGCTGACGATATGTGCATCTCTGATCGCGGGCAGAAGTAGTGGGGAGCATCATAGCCATGTGTTGAGAGGGATTATTTGGGGTTTGAATAATTCACCACTGGAAACATGGGTGATTTTTTCAACATCCTTAAACAACCCTTATTCAGGGACCGTTGGAGCGGGATGGGCTACTCAACCTGAAGAAAATTCTAACTGGGCCCCACCTGCAAGGTCATGTGCTGTTTATCTTGATAAGATATCACCATGTCGCGCACATATGGTTTTAATGCATGTGCCTGGTGTACACTTATCAGACGGGTAGTCATGATGGGTATATTGGGCTTCGTATATTTTACCCCAGTGACACTTTGATGGCATGATCTGCTCTCTCACTCAATAATAATAATAATAATAATAATAATATAGTATGGCATGGATCGATTACAGAAACACGTTTGATAGCATCCCCCACACATTGATCCTCGAAACCCTAGCCATTAACAAAGCAGCACCAACAATTATAGAATATATTGGAGACTCTAAAAAAAAGGCAAACATTGCTACAGCTCCTGAAAAACCAAAGCCATTCCCATTGGAAGAGGAATATTCCAGGGAGAAACGCGCTCTCTAATTCATTTTCTGCTTGGCACTATCACCTCTATCTAATATGCTAAATAGAACTAGATGCGGATCTAAATGTTACGTCAAAACGACGAGCCGCTATTTATATATGGATGACTTAAAATTATACGTTGCCAATGAAAAATGTCTGGAAACACTACTAAAGAGATTTCATGAATTTACCAAGGATTTAGATATGAAATTTGGATTAGAAAAAGGCGCCAAAGTAACCCTGAAAAGAAGAAAACTTGTTAAAAGTAGCAACATCACACTAGATAAAACCAATGAAATAAAAGAATTAGACCAAAGCCAAATTTACAAAAACTTAGGAATCCATGAACTAGATAAGATACAACACACACAAATGAAAGAGGAAAAAAAAAAGAATATTATAGACGAGTTAGATCAATACTTAAAACAGAGATCACTGCTAAAAACAAGATAATAGGTATCAACACTTTAGTCGTCCAGGTTATACGTTACAGTTAAAACATTCTAAACTGGACACAAAATCATTTGACCAAAATAAATAGGAAAACAAGAAAAATAATGACAGGATCTAGGAAGCATCAACCAAAATCTGACGTAGAAAGGCTATAAATACAACGTAAAGATGGTGGTGGATGCCTAATACAGCTGGAAAACTACTATAAAATAACCACCATAGGACTGCAAAAATATCTACTTCAGAAGGAAGGAAAACTGATCCAGGTAGCGGCAAAACACGAGCTAAACAAAAAACTGTTTGCTGTATTTAAGGAAGCTGTCAAATACAAACACGAATCATAAAACCTAACAAATATGAAGAAAAAGAAGAAGATGAAGAAACAACAAAAGCTATAAAACAAATGAAATACAAAATAAAAGTAGGACAGCAACGAACCATGATAAAACGATGGCAAGAAAAGCTCCTTCTTGGTAAATACTGCACTAAACTAAACGCAAAAGAAATAGACAAAGAAAATTCACAGCAATGGTTGAGAAGCTCAGGACTCAAAGCAGAAACAGAGGGATTTTTAATTGCAGCACAAGACCAAAGCCTCCCCACCAGAAATTACCAAAAACATGTAATGAAAAGAAATATTACAAGTAACTGCAGAATATGTGGAGATGGACAAGAAACAATAAATCATATTATCTCTAGCTGCCCAGTCCTGGCTATGGAACCTACATACATTGGAAGCTATGCCAACATTATGGAATAACAACAGAAAAAAGATGGTATAGGCACACACCAGAAAAGGTCACAGAAAACGAGAAAGCAACCATACTCTGGGATATGCCGATACACACAGATAGAGAAATTAAGACCAACCGACCAGATATAGTTGCCAGAGATCATGAAGAAAAAAAATGCTTTCTAATTGATGTATCAATACCATTAGATGACAACGCCTCTCTAAAAGAAATGGAGAAACTTTCAAAATAAAAAGACCTGGAAATAGAGGTAACCAGAATGTGGAACCTGAAAACAGAAACAATTCCTATCATAATACGTGCATAGGTATGATAAAAAAACATTCAGACAAATACATAACAAAAACACCAGGACTTACAAACACATATAACATACAGGAAATTGCACTACTAGACACTGCACACATCCTACCCAGAACACTTTCCATACAATATAACCATCAAAGCATCACAACAAATCACAGCATATACCCAAGGCACACAGAGCTACGCTCGGTAGTGAAGTGAATGCATGCTATAAAAATAAAACTACTGAATAATAATAATAATAATAATAATAATAATATAATAATAATAATAATATTTATAAGGATAATAATAATAATAATAATAATGATAATGATTATAATGATAATAATAATAAATAATATAATAATAATAATATAATAATAATAATAATAATAATATTAATAATAATAATAATAATATTAATAATAATATTAATAATAACAATAATAATAATAATAATAATAATAATAATAATAATAATAATAATAATAATAATAATAATAATGATAATAATAATAATAATAATAATAAAAATATTAGTAATAACAATATTAATAACAATAATAATAATAGTAAAAACTTGTGGGAACACAAACCACCTCCAGTGCTTGAAAATGACCACTTTTCCCTCCTCGGGAACTTCACCTTTTTAAACGGACAAAAAGGTTTCTGCATATAGGCCAGACACCATAGTGCAAATCTTCAGACAAAAACACTCCTCATTGAAACGACTTCCTAATCAATATAAACGTATCTGTCATGACCTACCAAATACTGAGAAAATGTAAATATCTTGAATTAGAAATTAGCAAAATGTAGAATCACATGACTAAAACAATACCTATTGTCATAGGTACCCAATTATAGCAAAAGCGTTGATTGCTACCTGGCTCAGATACCGGAAAACCTCAAAATGGCAGAAATTCAAAAGATAGTGCCCATGGAATCTGCCCATATCCTACGCAATATACTTTCTATGTTATCTGAACTTTCTTATGATTTCTTTATTATTCTCTTGTACAACACTATTTACAAAACCAAATAGATTGCTTTCTAGGCATTGAGGATCACTCTTTCTATTTATCGAGCGTCTTCACTGTGCTGCATCTTACAGGGACCATTCATTGTTACAGATATAATTGATATTAGAGGCACAATGTCGAGGGAAGTTGATAGCCGATAACATTAGAAATTTACTACTTCGTCATTTATCGACCACCAAATTAAAACAAGCCAGATTTTCCTTGCAGATATTGAAATCTGACGGAAAGAAAATCGGACAATATGTTGCCAAGCACTTTTGCCTAGCATGCAAACTATTCCCCGCCCTTCGTAGTAGAAATAATACCAGCTATTTATAAAGTGAAAACTCTTTGATCGACAATGTTAGTCTACATAAATAATATCCACAGAATGTACAATATTGGCAGCTGTTTTGAAAAGGTATTGTATATAACATATGTTGTGATTTTATATTAAATACGTTAAAAATTATATGTGAAATATTTTAGATATATCACATTTTAACATTTTCAGGCAATCTCCTATTTTTCTTTTAGTCGATTAAAAGGTTTCAAGGGTTGTTACATGAAGAGAGTGTCTTCGTGTGCGTCAAAGAATGAAATATCTCAGAATAAATTTTGGAATTTATTGCGAGTAAAAGATCCCTTGGCTTGTTACCAAGGCGAAGATTCTCAGTGTGTTTCAGTGATCAGAAAAATTGCTTACAAAGGTTTCTGTGGTATGACATTTTAATTAGTTACAATATAATTTCGAGAAATGTTGTATAAGATGGAATCTCATGCAGTAATAATAATTGCACTGGGAAAGGCCTCGAGTTTTCAATAAGTGTAAATATTAGCTGAAAATAAAATCGTATTTAAGAATACTTACGCAGTTAGCCATTAGAATAATCACAGCAACTGAAATTATTATTTTTTATTCATTTATTTTACTTTATTTTATTTAGTTTCAGCTCACGAGCTTTGGCCATGCTGGTGCACCGCCATTTGGTGTTGCTACATGATTTTACTTCATTAATGCTTTTTGGAAATGCCATTTGGTGCATGTGAAAGCTCGATGCAGCTGCCCTCATCTGCACCTCCTGCAATGAAGTTGGTTCATCTGGGACACCTGACAAGAAGAGATCCAGTTTAATTTTAAAAACATCTTCTTCCACCCCATGCAGGTCTCGCAGGTTCTTCGGGAGGATATTGAATAGCTGTGGGCCTCTGAAGCCCAGGCTATCACAGTATTTTGTCTTACAAGTTGATGGCAAACTTGGAGTCTTTGGCACTATGCAGTGGCACCTATTTCTGTCATTTGTGTAACTCCCGATGCCAAAGTTTGGGACAGGTCCTTCTAGGAGCTTCCAGATGTATATCATTGCATGTATTTCACAACTACGCTCTAAGGAATAGAGTCTCAATCTCTTCAGTTTTTCCCAATAGCTTATATGCTGCACAGAGGCTAACTTCTACGTGTATCTTCGTTGGATCGCATCAAGTTCTGTGATTAAATTGACACTGGATGGTGACCATAGCTGAGAGCAATAGTCAAAGTGGCTTAGGACAAGTGTCCTCCAGACGACCATCATGGTTTCCTGGACTCTTGTTCTAAAGGTTCTAAGAATCCATCATGGTCAGCCGCCTACACTTCATTGCCATCATCACAGTTTTATAAAGTAATTGTCATTAAGCGATATAATATAACAAATTCTCGCATTAGGTTTTTGAGATTTAATGGGGCATTGTTTGGAAAGCCAGTCCTCAGCAAATAATCGAAAACTAACGGAACCCCAAACTTTCTATTAAATCTAGCAAATAAATATAGCTACACTCCAGCGAGTATAAGGTTCATGCCTGTTGGTGGGAAGTGATGGAATGCCGCGTCAGCTGATACCCGTGTGTGTCACGTAAGGATTTTATATATTTTATATCTATATAAGTATTCGTTTTTTTCTTTGTCAGTTTCACAACACATCAAATATTTGAGTTTTATGTTGAAACATGAAGGAATTTAAAGATCATTCCACGCAATATAGAATCCAAAAAACCTGTCTAGAATTAAGTAATATCAGTGAAATATTACATCGATCTCATTCTAATTATGTTATATTAAGACACTGACACCGACTTCCAGACACATCATGAAGACTGCAATATCAGACGAATAATAGAATATATCTACTTACAGTGCTTCTTTATGTATGTTTGTGTTTCTAAGTAATATATATAGTTGAAATATACAAAAAAAAAAACGAAACGCGAAGAGGGGTGTATAAACAGGAAGCAGTTGTCTTAGTTTGATGCTAGGGAAGGAGAGAAAGACTATAGCGGCGGTTATGGCAATCAATCTTGGCTATATATATATATGTGTCTGTGGGTGTGTGTATGTGTGTTTATAGATCCATAAATACATACATATATATATATATATATATATATATATATACATACATACATACATATATATACACATACACACACAAACATATATATATATATATATATATATATATATATATATATATATATATATAATATATATATATATATATATATATAGGGAGAGTTTACGAAAAAAACAAAAGACGAAGATAGGTGGTGTAAAGCACAAACAGATGTATTAATATAACTCTCAGGAATAGAAGTCTTTTTCGTTTCGAGCCTACGCTCTTCTACAGAAAGAGAAACACAAAAAGCAAGGGCAGAAACAAGGGGAGAAAAATATGTGTGTCGTGGCTAACGATCTCTCTCATGGCAGGCCGTTCCAAAAGACACTATATTATTTCGTAATCTAATGACTTTGCTATTTCTTGTACAATTGACTTCAAATGTTAACAGCATCGATAAAAATAAGTCAAAATATTATGGTTAAAGTTTGATATGTTTTTAAGTATAGGAATTGCATTCACTATAAATGATAATGATATTTGTGTGTTGGAATATGGTCGACCACAGTCGAACAAGACTGTGCAGTTTACTTTGATGATGGATTTCACTAAAAGGTCGCCAACGGCAAAGCGGTTTTGGACCTGGCTCAAAAACTTCAAAAGCTAAGATTGTCTGTGCAGGGGAAGACGATCAGGACGAGCACTAACATTGGACGAGACAGTCGAGGAGGCTAGCCCGAAACTCTTTGAAAGTTCCAAGATCTCCATGAGAAGAACAAGTTTGGAAATCCAGATTCCGCCAATGACTGTTTAGCTCGACCTGATGAAACACTACAAGCTGAGGTTCATTCAGGCCATAATGGCAGACGACAAGCGACTGCGCAAACAAGGGGCTATGTGAAGGGCTTGGTCTATGCCACCTACACCCTTTCTGAAAACCTAGAGGAACTCGAGCAGAGAATCACTACCGCACTGGAGACTGTGACACAAGACATGCTGCCGAGTTTTTGGGAGGAGGTACATTAACGCCATGGCGTGTGCCCTTCCTTAGGCGTTGCGAATATCAGACATTTGTGATATTCTTCATGGAATCCACGTCCATTTGAATTCCTGATGCAATTTTTGCAGGAATACGTCAATGCTGACCAAATTTAAACCTGTTTAGTTTCAATTTCTTTTGGCTATGTAATTTCTGTGATGTTTATATCTCAAAAGATATCAAAGATCTTGGAAGTAAAGCACTGTATGTATGTATATATATATATATATATATATATATATATATATATATATATATATATTATATATATATATATATATATATATATATATATATATATACGTGTGAGTGATCATTCAAAATTCTTTCATTACTCACTTCCAATTATTGCAGGAAACGGGAATTGTACAATTATAATCATACATGTCTCTACATGTCACGTTGTAGAGACCTATGAGCAGTTTTCCACAAATCTACTTTTGCGGCTGTTGAAGTGACGAAAAGGTTATAATGACGGTAGAACAATCTAGATGATTAACGTTCTTACACCTAAAGAGATATTCACTGAGAAATAGAAGTTTATGGTGAAAATGCTCTATCGTAAGACGTAGTGAGGCACTGGCATCACCTTTTCCAGTTTGGTGAGAAATCGGTTGAATCTACAGTGATTCCTGGACAACCATATACAACCACATGTGACGACACCATTACTAAAATGGAAGATACCATTTCTGAAGTATTGGCGACTTAATTCTCGGCAATTCCCCCAAGAAGTGTTCATAAATGTAAGAATGTAGGATCCATGGAAAACTGATCACGGCCATTTGCATTTGCGGAAGGCGCCTACATGATGGATTACCCTGATACTGATATGTGTATATATACATAAAGATATATTTACGTACAAACACGCACACACACACACACACACACACTCAAACACACACACATATATATATATTCGCTCCAACATTCGAAACTCGATTACTTTGACCATATAATTTTTTTTATTTTCTCAAAATAAAAACATATATATATATATATATATGTATATACGTATACACACACACACACATATATATATATATATATATATATATATATATATATATATATATATATATATATTTGTGTGTCCTGTGACACACAAATATCTAAAGTATATTTCTCTTTTCCCTTAGTTTTATAATAACTTCATACCATATTATTTCTTTTTCTGCAGGACCTCACTGGGATGAAAATAACAATCTTCAGAAATACGACTGAGCCACAGTACCTTCAGTTTATGTGTATGGTTTCAATGAATACCATTAGAGTAACACAGCTAAAATATCACATTGCTTTTCGGTTAATATTGCCTATAATATCACAATAAATCAAAGATGTATCTCTTTAATAATCCTCGCACTGGCGATTAGAACTTTGACTTTGTAAAAGACTGATGGTAAATATATTTAAAACGAATCCTAATTAACTGTGCAATATCATGGCAGATCGTAATGCAAATTTGTGAAGACGATCCAGTAGGCAATAAAATACAATTTCGTTACTAAAACATTCGTATGACTATTATTACATTTTATGTGTTCATACCATTACACACATCACTGCAAATCGCGCTCGCACGCACATATACACACACGCACACATACACACACTCATATGTATATATATATATATAAGATTAGAAGAGGCTGTCATGCGTTGTACACTGAAAATTATCAAAACAACGTTTAACAGCAACGCCGGATAACAATCAATATCCAGAAAAAAACTAAATTACGAATACTTATTTCTTTATTGCCCACAGGATATTAAACAAAGATACGACAAACAAGGACCCAGAAAGGGATTAAGACAATTACATAGACCACAGCAATTAAAAGGTACTTCTTTATTCGTCCCCGAAATGATGAAGTTCAAAGTCGACTCCGGCGGAATTTGAACTCACAATGTAACAGTAGACGTAATACCACTAGGCATAACAAATATTGCCTGAGTGTAAACAGAATCGCGACAGAAGAATGAGCGAATTACATTCAGGTTCTGAATGCATTTTTAATTTAGTAGATATATTGCAATTACCACAATTTTTCTAATTATCTACATTAGAAATACGTCTTTTACTTTAACCGATAGAATCACATATATGTATAAACGCAGACACATATATAATGCTTATACATATATATATATATATATATATATATATATTATATATATATATATATATATATATATATATATATATATATATATATATATATATATATATATATATATATATATATATATATATATATATATATATATATATATATGTATATATATATATATATGCATATATGTGTGGGGGTTGTATGTATATATCTATATATGTATATCTAAGTATATGTGCGTGTACGTATATGTATATATTATCGTATATATCTATTTGTTTGTAAGTGTGTGAAATGTACTGATAAACAAATAATGAAGACAAGTAGTATTTCAAAAGTTTTACTTAAAAATTACCAGCAGGTTTCGGAATTTAATCTTGTTCCAAACATATATTTCAGTCGCCTCATGTAGATTTTAGACGGAATAAAAATATAAGAGAAGTATTAACCTCTATTTCTGACTACGCGAAAACTAACATTGGAGTGTCTGTATGCTGTACACTAAAAAATTGACACAAGAGAAGACAGCCCTGCTCATTGTGGAGCAATATGTGATTAGTCGATTCCGTCAGGAAACATAGCAGAAATGTTACGATTTGAATGGTGCGTGGAACCTGTAAAATATCACATTTGGAGTACTCAGAAGAATGCATAATACAAAACCTGCGTCCTATTGGTTGAGCAATAGAACAATTAAACTAAACATTTAATTGGGAAGATATGAGAGGCCAAGTACAATAACAGTAGTAAAATATTTTAGATTAAACGGGGGTAATTTTTAAAAAGAATTGAATGTGCATATTCTCAGAAAATATTCATAATCTGTTAGACATTCAGTCCTCCAAATGCAGGAAGAGAAATATATTTGTGAGATATTAACACGACGACCTGGATACATTAATAAAATGACAGTAGAATTTCCTCATATATAAAAAATTCTGGTTCAAATTTTGGTTACGAATTCCTATAATTTTGAATTTCTATTTAGAAGAAGAAGAAAAAGAAGAAGAAAAATACGTAAACTTTTGACAATGCATAGAATGCACCACCCTAAGTCAGATACAGAACGACTTTATCTGCCAAGAAAAGAGGGAGGCCGTGTACTTTTACAACTGGCAATAACAATGAAGATTGCTACAATTGGCCTAGACACCTACCTGAAAATCTCTGAGGACTGGATGTTAAAACTTGTTTCAAAACATGAAAACAAAAAAGCATCATACTCAGTAACAAAACAGGCAAAGCAATATCTAAGTGAATTCCGAATACAACAAATTTCGGAATTGGAGATAGACATATTAGAAACAGGCACAGAAAATGGTAAGCGCATGAAAACCCGTGCTAAATCTGCGGCCTTAGATATTTTGAATAATAAATGGCAAGAAAAACCTCTCTATGGCAAATACCCAAAGAGAGCGAATAATGCAGTTGTTGACAAAAACCCTAACCCATCAATGGCTAATTGCCTCTGGCTTAAAATCTGAAACAGAGGTGTTTGTCAATACAGCTCAAGATCAATGCCTACCAACAAGAAACTATCAGCCCAATAATATTAAATTTCAGCAGCAGTCCAACGTGTCGTGTATGCCAGCAACAAAATGAAACCATTGATCATGTGGTCTCCAAGTGCAGTCTTCTAGCGCCTTCAGAATATCTCAACAGGCATGATAGAACTGCACAATATATTCAATGGGTAATTTGCAAAAACCTGGATTTGCCCCATGATAAAAACTTGTGGGAACACAATCCAACCCCAGTGCTTGAAAATGACCACATCTCACTCCTCTGGAACTTCACCATTCAAACTGACAGAAAGATAGATGCAAATAGGCCAGACATCATATTGAAAGACTTCAAACAAAGAACATGCCACCTCATTGATATGACTGTCCCAATCGATATAAACGTATCTGTCAAGACCTACTAAAAACTGAGCAAATATAAAGATCTTGAAATAGAAATCAGCAAAATGTGGAACCTGAAGACTAAAACGATACCTGTTGTCATAGGTGCCCTGGGCATCATAGCAAAAGGGGCTAATAGCTACCTAACTCAGATACCAGGAAACCCCAAAATGGCAGAAATTCAAAAGCTACTGCTAATGGGAACTGCCATATCCTACGCAAAATACTTTCTATGTAATCTCAAGGTTTAAAACAAACATTTTTTTGTAGACATCCACTAGTAGAAAACAAAAAACAACCAAATATGTGGGAC
>NW_021833062.1:62500-91480 GCF_006345805.1 Octopus sinensis
TATTGTAGGTGCTCTGGGTATGATAAAAAAGGGATGTCAGAAAGACCTAGACAATATCACTGGAGAACCATGTCTCAAGGAAATCCAAAAGATTGTGCTAACAAGTATTGCCCACATCCTTAGAAAAACACTATCAATGTAAATGTTTGTGTTTGTATTACATGGAGATATTTCTCTGCTCCCCTCACCAAGCTTTCAGCTATATTTCAACAACTCTTAACCTTCACTTGCCCTAGGGCGCTGGGTGTGCCCCGGCAAGTGATTGCATCAAACATGCAGATTAAAAGTAAATGACAATGATAATAATATTAAGGTGGACTATTTGCGCAGATTGAGTCTGATTGAAATAGACGCTATCAATACTTGAGCGGTTTCACTCCTTATATATAGAGTAGACGTAAACGCATGGACACAAGAGGAACTAAACAGCCGAGAAAAAGAAGAAATTTGTTAACCTGATATGAGAATCTCAACCCAAAATGTGATACACACAGGAGTATTTAACAAGTAAAATGAGGAAGAGTACTTATTGGGAGCGAGTGCAGCATAAAACTCTCAAAGGATGAAAGGCAATGTCGAACCTGGCAGAATTTGAAGCTATGTAAAAACAATGCTACATAGCAGCTATTATTAGAAGGAAGATGATCAGGCTTGTGCAAGATGAATGATTGCAAAGATAAAACATTCTAAAAGAAATTGAAAACGAATGAAACTGAAAATTGTTCGGTAAGAAAAGGATGCATCAACAATTTAATAGGGATGTTGAAGATACGATAGACAGAGAAAAAGGATGAATAAATGTGATTTGAAATCGAAAGCGGTGGCACTAATCTCTGCTGTGTTCGCACTGATTTGTGCTGCCCAAGAGCAAACACTAAGAACAAACTACATAAGATACAGAATGTACAACACTGCAGAAAGGTATAAGAGAAGAATCTGTAGACAAAACTGGTAACCCGTACGGCATATTACCAGCAAATGTACGCCACTAGCCGAGAAGGAATATAAGAGACGCCACGACAATGTAGCCAAGCCAGTCAATTTGACATTTTGAAACAAGTATGGACTTGACAGAGCAAAAATTAGATACGACCACAAACCTAAAGGCAACATCGAAAATATAGATGCAAAAATCGTATGGGATTTCATGATTCAATGTGACCATGAGATACAGAATTTTAAGCCGGAAATAGTCTTAATTGAGAAAGGAAACAATCTATGCTTATTAATACATATAGCATGCCCAGCTGATACCGACGTATTCGATAAGTAAGACATAAAGGTCGAGAGATATGATAGGTTGGCTTGAGAAGTGAAGCAGTTCTGGTGGAGGTAGCAGTAGTATCAATAATTGTTGGTGCCCTAGGAAGAGTGAGCAAAAATCGCGAGAACTACGTGGAAGAAATGGAGTCTCCAATAAGGGTGGATAACGTGCTGAAAACAGCACTGCTTGCAAACGCTCGAATACTCCGGAAGGTGCCCGAAAAATGAGAGGTGTTACGTTAGTTCACTTGTAGGGAACAGCTGACACTGTAATACATTTCCAGTGTTTGAAGTTATGCAAAGTCTACTGCTGCTACTACTACTACTACTACTACTACTACTAACTACTACTACTACTACTACTACTGCTACTACTACTACAACAACTACTACTACTACTACTGCTAATGCTACTGCTGCTGCTACGACTACTACTACTACTACTTCTAATATTACTATTACTTCTACTACTATAAATACTAATACTAATACTACTATCATTACTACTAATAATAATAATTATAATACTAATACTAATAATAATCAATAATAATAATAACAATAAAAATGATAATAATAATTATAATAATAATAACAATAATAATAATAATAATAATAATAATAATAATAATAACAATATTAATAATAACAATAAAAATAATAATAATAATAATAATAAAAATAATAATAATATAATAATAATAACAATAATAATAATAATAATAAAATAATAATAATAATAATAAGAAGAAGAAGAAAAAGAAGAAGAAGAAGAGAAGAAGAAGAAGAGAAGAAGAAGAAGAAGAAGAAGAGAAGAAGAAGAAGAAGAAGAAGAAGAAAAAGAAGAAGAAGAAGAAGAGAAGAAGAAGAAGAAGAAGAGAAGAAGAAGAAGAAGAAGAAGAAGAAGAAGAAGAAGAAGAAGAAGAAGAAGAAGAAGAAGAAGAGAAGAAGAAGAAGAAGAAGAAGAAGAAGAAGAAGAAGAAGAAGAAGAAGAAAAAGAAGAAGAAGAAGAAAAATACGTAAACTTTTGACAATGCATAGAATGCACCACCCTAAGGCAGATACAGAACGACTTTATCCGCCAAGAAAACAGGGAGGCCGTTGAATTTTACAACTGGCAATAACAATGAAGATTGCTACAATTGGGCTAGACACCTATCTGATAAAGTCTGAGGACTGGATGTTAAAACTTGTCTCAAGACATGAAAACAAGAAAGCATCATACTTAGTAACAAAACAGGCAAATGAATATCTAAGTGAATTCCGAATACAACAAATTCTGAAATTAGAGATTGACATACATGAAACAAGCACAGAAAAAGCTAAGCGCATGAAAACCCGTGCTAAATCTGCGGCCTTAGTTTTTTCTGAATGATAAATGGCAAGAAAATCCTCTCTATGGCAAATACCCAAAGTGAGCGAATAATACACATGTTGATAAAGCCTTGACCCAGCAGTGGCTAATGGCCTCTGGCTTAAAATCTGAAACAGAGGTGTTTGTCAATACAGCTCAAGATCAATGCCTACCAACAAGAAACTACCAGGCCAACATATTAAAAATCGGCAGTAGCCCAAAGTGTCGTGTATGCCAGCAACAAAATGAAACCATTAAACATGTGGTCTGCATGTGCATTCTTCTAGTGTCTTCAGAGTATCTCAACAGGCATGATAGAGCTGCACAAAATATTCACTGGGTAATCTGCAAAAACCTGGATTTGCCCCATGATAAAAACTGGTGGGGACACAAATCACCCCCAGTGCTTGAAAATGACCACATCTCACTCCTTTTGAACTTCACCATTCAAACTGACAGAAAGATAGATGCAAAGAGGCCAGACATCATATTGAAAGACATCAAACAAAGAACATGCCTCCTCATCGATATGACTGTCCCAATCGATATAAACGTATCTGTCAAGACCTACCAAAAACTGAGCAAATATGAAGATCTTGAAATAGAAATAAGAAAAATATGGAACCTAAAGACTAGAACAACACCTGTTGTCATAGGTGCCCTGGGCATCATAGCAAAAGGGGCTGATTGCTACCTAACTCAGATACCAGGAAACCCCAAAATGGCAGAAATTCAAAAGATAGTGCTCATGGGAACTGCTCATATCCTAACCAAAATACATTCTATGTAATCTCAAGGTTTAAAACAAACATTTTTTTGTATACATGCACTAGTACAACACGAAAACAACCAAATATGTGGCACACTAGGCATCACAACAACTTGAATTTGCAACCTGTTGTCTCTTGAGGTCTCTGGGTGAGACTTGGAGCCAACTTGTACAAATACAAAGCGAAAGCCAAACATATAATAATAATAATAATAATAATAATAATAATAATAATAATAATAATAATAATAATAATGGTAATAATAATAATAAAATAATAATAACAACAATAATAATAATAATATTAATAATAATAATTTAGACATGACAGAGTTGGCCAATATCTCCACTGGCTAATAAGTCGGCATTACAATATCAAAACTGCCGACAAGTGGTATAATCAGCACCCTGAGGCTGTAACTGAAGGAGAAAATGTAACCATTCTGTGGGACTTTCCAGTACATACAGACCGAACCATCAAGGCCAATAAACAAGATATTGTTGTGAAAGACCAAAACAATAAAGTTTGCTTATTGATCTACATGAGTATCCCCTGTGATCATAATATCTCAGCGAAAGAGTTTGACAAGCTCAGAAAATATAAAGACCTACTCATTGAAATTGAGAAAATGTGGCATCTCAAGGCGGTTACAATACCAGTGATCGTAGGAGCACTAGGAATGATCAAGAAGGGAACCGAAAATTATATGAGAATGATCCCTGGCTTACCATCCCTGCAAGAAGTGCAAAAGATTGTCTTAACTAGTACATTACACGTATTGAGAAGAGCATTGTCGATGTGGGAACTGTTGCTGCTCATGTATTTCAATTTAACTTTAAAAAATTTAAAAAAAGGAACGAAATACTGAGTTTGGTTTAATGGCCTACCAATGTATACTATGAGTTTCTTTGCCCTAGCAGTCGGGAAGACACTCGGCAAGAAATGGAAGCAAATTTGAAAGAAGAAAAAAAGCAATAATAATAATAATAATAATAATAAGGTGGAATATTTGCGCAGATTGAGTTTGATTCTCAAGTCGAAATGTATTGGATGGAATAAGACAGACGCTATCAATACTTGAGCGGTTTCACTCCTTATATATAGAGTAGACATAAACGCATGGAAACAAGAGGAAATAAACAGCCGAGAGAGGAAAGAAATTTGCTATCTTGATATGGGTCTCTCCACCCAAAATGTGATACACACAGACTGTATTTACCAAGTAAAATTGAGGAAGAGTACTTAATGGGAGCGAGTGCAGCATAAAACTCTCAAAGGATGAATGGCAATGTCGAACCTTGCAGAATTTGAAGCTATGTAAAAACAATGCTACAGCGCAGCTATTATTAGAAGGAAGAAGATCAGGCTTGTACAGGATGAATGATTGCAAAGATAAAACATTCTTCAAGAAATTGAAAACGAATGAAACTGAAAATATTTCGGTAAGAAAAGGATGCATGAACAATTTCATAGAGATGTTGAAGATACGATAGACAGAGAAAAAGATGGCTTAGTATGGCTTAGTATGGCTATATGTGATTTAAAATCGGAAACAGTGGCTCTAATTTACGCTGTGTTCGCACTAATATGTGCTGCCGAAGAGCAAGCATCAAGAACAAACTACTTAAAATACAGAATGTACATCACTACAGAAAGGTATAAGAGCAGAATCTGTAGACAAAACTGGTAAACCGTACGGCATATGATCAGCCAATATACGCCACTAGCCGAGAAGAAATATAAGAGACGCCACGAAAATGTAGCCAATCCTGTCAATTTGATATTTTGCAACAAGTATGGACATGACAAAGCGAAAGCTTGATTCGACCACAAACCTAAAGGCAACGTCGAAAATATAGATGCAAAAATCGTATGGGATTTTATGATTCAATGTGACCATGAGATATAAAATATTAAGACGTAAATAGTCTTAATTGAGAAGGGAAACAATCTATGCTTATTAATACATATAGCATGCCCAGCTGATACCAACGTATTCGATAAGGAAGACATAAATGTCGAGAGATATGATAGGTTGGCTTGAGAAGTGAAGCAGTTGTGGTCGAGGTAGCAGTCGTATCAATAATTGTTGGTGTCCTAGGAAGAGTGAGCAAAAATCGCGAAAATACTCCGGAAGGTGCCCGAAAAATAAGAGGTGTCACATTAGTCCACTTGTAGCGAACAGCTGACACTGTAATACATTTCCAATGTTTGAAGTTATGCAAAGTCTACTGCTACTAAACCTACTACAACGACTAACGCTACTACTACTATTACTACTACTACAACAACTACTACTACAACTACTACTACTGCTGCTGCTGCTGCTACTACTACTACTACTACTTCTAATATTACTATTACTTCTACTACTATTAATACTGATACTAATACTACTATCATTACTACTAATAATAATAAATTATGGATGACAGGATTGGCGGTAAAATAAGGATAAGTAAGACCAGGTTTTAGAAAAGATAAGGAACATAAGAGATGCTGTCCAAACAAAAGAATATCTTAAGTGAAAATATGAACAGCATTACCATTGAGGATGGAACAATTGTTATTCTGACATTTTAATGTCAGAATAATACACGACATTTTATGAGGAACACTCAGTCATTTAAATATATGTTAGAAATTATGGAAATTACATATATTAGTTGACAACGTAATAGAAAATTGCTCCTTTAATGAGTTACTGAACACCTGTTGTCCCGGGTTCTTATTTTCTTTTTGAAATATAAATGTTGCACTGATATATGATCATTAAACAAGTGCGTGGGGTTGAATGATTCCGTACAAAGTAAGTAGAAGTATTTTCAAAATGTCTCGCTTTTCCATCTCTGATTTAACTTTTGATCTTGTATGTAAAATAAGGCATTTCTCACGTTCTTCGAAGTGTCCCACCAACGAGGGTATCGATGTTAGATGTGTCAAAACGAGTGTCGTGCATAATAATTCAAATTCCCGTATATTCCACATTCTGTATTACAGTGTATATATGTGTATATATATATATATATATATATATATATATATATATATATATATATATATATATATATGTATATATATATATATTTATATATATGTTTGTGTGTGTGTGTGTTGTGTATTTATATGTTTGTGTGAGTGTGTATATACAAGATAGAGAGAGAATCTGTATCTCTAAGCTGATACCACATATTTTGTCCGTGGTCTTTTTCTAATGTATAAGGCTCCTCAGAGAGATGTACCACCTCATTGATAGGCATCATCATCAACATGTCTTTCCTTTGCTTGTTTAGACCATAATCATAGTGTGAACCATCTGGAATATTTCAATTACGTAGCTTTGCATTACGTCTTTAAAGTTAAATGTAACCAATATAAATATTTTTGTATATATTTGAGTGTATATATATATATATATATATATATATATATATATATATATATATATATGTATAGGTTTATTGATAGATAGATAGATTGATTGACATATATATATATGCTTATATATTAATAAATATACATACATATATGTATGTATATATATTTGTTTACCAGTGTAAATATCTATCGATCTATGTGCCTCTTTCTCTCACTCTCAATACATATATAATATATATATACACACATACATAAGTATGTAGATATGTGTACACACAAATACATATATAATATATGTATTGATGTACCTGTATATATATTTATTTATTTATATACATTTTACCTATATATACACATACACACACAATCACAGACACAAACAAACAATTTTATATAATATATATATTTATACACAAACATATACACAATTATATATAAATGTATATATACAAAGCCTTCGACATAGTAACAGTTATGTATACAATTTCAACAGACACAACTGTCATTCTATAAACATACGTTTACATGTACATACACATTTATACACGCGCAGACACGTCTACATACATCAATCTTAAAATCACGCATACAGGCATACACACATACATGCATACATGCATACATATATGTACACATACGTACATACATGCATGCATAAATTCATATTTACTTACATATATATATACATGCATATATACATAAGTGTATACATACCTACAAAAATGATGGCTGCCCTTCGTTATCGAGTATGGCCAGTGCACGAAGCTTAATTTTTATTGGTTCTGTGATTGAATGTGACATTTTAGACCAGCTAAAATATCTATAATGTCTTGTACAGAATTGGAAACTAAAACATTTACCGGTAGTAGATGTCTGTAGTTGTAGCTGGTCTTCATGTACCTTTGCTTGTCGTTTAAGTCCTCCTGTCGAATTACACTCTCTTCGACATGCCCGACAAGTATGATTAGTATGGTGAGTAACACCACCACCAGTGGACTTGTCAATCATCTGTCTCGCTTTATGACTACGAAGATGACTCTTGAGTCCAGCTTTACTGAGGCAGGGTCTTCCTCAGAAACTGCACGTCAGCATCATAGGAAAACCCTTCCCATCTGGAGGTGTAACAGCGATGACCTTCCTGACATCCCTCCTTACTTTCGCAAGTGCAACTCGAGATTTCTCAAAAGTGACTGACCCCTTGTGCACAATCCTTTTCCACCTGCTATACATGCATACATACATATGCGTAAAAACATGTATACACACGTACAAATGTTCTCACGTGCATCATAAAATGCACACATACATGAGTAGCTGCATGCATTCATAATTTCAGCTTTGAAGTGAAACTAACGTTTTTTTGTGAGATCTTAAATGTCTTAGAACCATCTTCCACGTTGCAGTTGTTTTTTTTTTTGGACATATGATTTCAGATCACGTCACTTCCTATGCAAATACATCTCTCCATATATATATATCACCTTGATCACTTTTACCGACCAGTCCGTCAGGCGTCCATTTGACACCGCTGGTCGAAGCACGCTGTCCACTATTCCCTGGATCACGTCCTTCTCATCCACGTGATCCCAATCGTCCACCTGAATTCGTAACTCCACCGCAGTGAAGGTCTTCCGCTTTGTTTTTACCGCTCGCGCGGGTACCATTCGACAACTATGAGGGCCCACCGATTATCGGTGAGCCGGGCGACCTGTCCAGCAAATCTATATTTGCTGCGTGTATACTCTGCGATGACATCTCTCACGGCGGACGTCTTTCTGATGATCTCGCTACCGATGTGCTCTCTCAATGAGATACCAAGCATAGATCTTTCCATGGCTCTTTGAGCGGTTACCAGTCACTGCTTTTCTCTCTTTGTTGTAGCCCATCTTTCACAGCCATAGAACATTGCAGGTAGAACTGTACTGTTGATGATGTTGGTGCGGGTGATCCTGTCCAGCCTTCCCTTGAACACATCCCTTATGCCAATAAACGCCATCCTTCCTGACCTTACTCTCCGTGAGATCTCCTTTTTGATATCTCAGCACATATTCACTTCTTGTCCCAGGTAGACATATTATTTTACATCCTCTATTTCATCACTACCGATCACCATTCGACATGTTTGTACGTATTCTGACCGCATGAACTTTGTTTGCATGCGGTTCATCTTGAGACCTACTGCAGAGCTTTTGATGTCGAGCTCCGTCAGCATGGTCTGAAGCTGATCCGTGTTTTCAGCGATGAGTACGATGTCGTCAGCGAAACGAGATGGGTGAGGAGCTCGCCATTGATGTTGACACCGCCTTGCCAGTCTATGCCTCTGATGATCTTTTCGAGACATGCAGTGAAAAGTTTTGGGGAGATTGTATCTCCTTGCTTCACTCCTTTCTCCACCGGCAATCGTACGGTTGAAGACAGTAGAGCTTTGTCGGTGGTGCATCCAGGATTCGCTTCCATGAGCAGCTGCACATATTGCTCTCCGACTCCTTGCCTCCGCAATGCAGAGGCATATATATAGGGAGAGTTTACGAAAAAAAACCAAAAGACGAAGACAGGTGGTGTACAAAAAAAATCATATATATTAGTATAACGCTCAGGAATAGAAAAAAGTATTTAACGTTTCGAGCCTACGCTCTTCTACAGAAAGGGACACAGAAAAAACAAGGAGAGAAAATATTGTGAGTTGTGGCTAACAATCAATCATATATATTGTCGTCGACATGGTGAAGCGTTATGAGCGTTGCCTTTCTACGATCTGCACCATACACTAGCTGAAACAATCAATAAATTCTATAACGCCAGCCAAAGTCGTTAAAACATTTTATATACAGAGGACATCAATTCATGTAAATATGCAACAGCTATTTATGGTGCGGTTGACGGAGAAGAAGCTCTTAGGAGATACCCTGAAGGTGTCTCTAATCTTCGAGAATACACGAGCAGCATAAGCTAATTTGCTCCAGCAGAATCCAGGCATTTGTACGGTCGCGACATCATGCGAGTCGTTTAAAGCTAGTCGGGGATGGTTTTAGAATATTAAAAAGCCAACCGTCATTCACATCCTGGTCATGCATGGTGAGGTAGCAAGAGTGGATATGAAGGTAGCTGAGCGTTACCTGAAAACTTCTGCCAGAATTAATGCAGCCGACTGATACATCCGCCAGCAAGTCTTTAACTGTGACGAGACAGGAAATTTTGTAAGAAGATTCGCAGGAGGACTTGTTCAGGAGCAAAGGAGAAGAGGGTGCCAGTGCACAAACCCATGAGGCGTAAGCTAACCCAAGCAGTATGAACCAATACGGCGGTGGTGACAAGATTAAACCGCAGCTCGTTTATCGTAGAGAATTAAACTAAAGCGGTTTTATACCCAAAATATCGAGAGTTACCCATTTTTATTCTCAACGCATATTAACGCGAATCGGTGGCTCACATCGCATCAAATTCCTAAGATTTTCGCTGAAACAATACGATGATCCCATACACGGTAAGTGTGAAAATTTTAAAGAACATTAGGGGCTAATAAATAATTTTGCAACATAATATATGAAATATATGCATGGATTTAGTGAACGATGGGCATTTCCTACACGAGTATCGTTATAAATATAGGTGATCTCTACTCAATAGTCGCTACAGCACAATCCTAATGCGTTGACAAAGGAGTCAATCTCCTCTCATGTCCGCAGGTATAGCCATATTATCGATTGTTTCGCAATGTGATGCTTCAAGGATCTTAACGCTCCTCAGTGGTTCTCAGCGATACAAGGTTTAAAAGCATCCGTCTTGTGAGCTTACAAGCTTTCAGCTGAGTTTATACTCTGATTTCATAAACATTGGAAGTTAGACGTATGAATATTATTATAGGCAAATTCAGAAATTTACTACCTTTGCCCTACAATATATGCGACACTAAACTGAATGTATCCGTTACTAATGAGAACAAAATGCAATAATCACCAACAGAATTGCTAGAAATGATAGTAAAAACAAATGAATAGCCACAGTGTCATAATCTTATTAAAGATCGCATATACGGCCAGAGATACGACGATTTCGTATGTTGATGCTTGACGCAGCTTATCGCTCATCGGTGATTTTGTAACCAACTGGCCTTTTCATCTTAAAAGATTTAACTTGAAAATATACGTGAATTTTATGTAGGATAAAAATCGAAATTATAGATAATATAGGTGGTTACTTAGTTTTTTCCCAGGTGAAGAAAGAAATGAGTACGTATCCAAACGTACCTTACGCTATCATATATACATAGAGTCATCCGTGCATTTAAATATTTGCAAAAGTTGAACTTTATACGTATTATACTTGAACTAATTTTAATGGATACTTACTTTTAATATTTTTACTTTTGGAATTTATAGTACGTTGCATATATTACAATATACTAAAAGTTATATACTTTAGTTAGTGTACTAAACAAAGTAAGTATACTATCCATATAGTATAGGCGCATGAGTGACTGTGTATTAAGTAATTTCTTTACCAACCACATGGTTGCGGGTTCAATCCCACGTCGTGGCACCTTGGGCAAATGTCTTCTACTATAGCCTCGCGCCGATCAAAGCCTTATGAGTGGATATCGTAGACGGCAACTGAAAGAAGCCCGTCGTATATATGTATATATATATATATATATATATATATATGTGTGTGTGTGTGTGGGTGTGTGTGTGTGTGTCGTGTATGTTTGTGTGTCTCTGTTTGTCCCACTAGTATTGCTTGTCAACCGATGCTGGTGTCTTTATGTCACCGTTACTTAAGTGGTGCGGCAAAATAGACCGATAGAATAAGTACTGGGATTACACACAATAAATCTCGAGGTCGAGTTGTTCGACTAAAGGCGGTGCTCCAGCATGGCCACAGGCAACTGACTGAAACAAGTAAAAGAGTAAGAGAGAGAGATATGAATTTTCCTGCCTAGTTATTCATATAACCTCATGGGTCTGGGAATTATTTTACTAATCCTTCTCCAAACCTGTTCCACCCACCTGATATTAGTATTTATAAAGGTCTTTATGTAAGTAGCCCTTCTAATTAAGGGCAACTAAGGAAGAATAATACCATGTTTGGATTAACCCTACAAAATTTTAAAAGCTATATTATACCTCTTTCTTTATAATTAATATATAATTATCATGTCCAAGAAAATCAATAATCCTTTAGAGAATGTCATGTAAAAATCTTTAGACATGCTAACTTAGTAAATAAAGCGTTTTATAGTTTAAATAATTGAATTATTATACATTTTATATAAATCTTCCATTTTGATATTAAATAGGTATATATATATTTCATCATGATTTTTGTGATTAAGCTTTTTTATTTCTTTTCAATTGCGTTTTACCCTACCTGAACGTTTTATTATTTTATAAATACTACATTTTATGATATAAATCTAATATTTGTACACCTAGAAAATCTTACTTAGCATACATATAACAGTACTGGTATCTTCTCAGGTCATAATAAACTGCTTAGGTTATACTTTAATTAATATATATTTAGCATGTACTTTAGACTTAGTATAACTTTATTAAATACCAGTAATTGCCAATGGTCAATCTTCATAGATTCCATCTAATAAGTTAAGATTTAAGTATATAATATGAATAAATATTTAACTATTTCTATGTAATTGCTTTCCACATTCTATTGTGGTAAATTTTGGTATATGCTAAAAAGTCTTCAAACATTTTATCCTTTTGGTTATAATATTCTTCTTAATAATCTTGATAACCCTTAATTTTTTAAATGTACACAATATAGCAATATAGTTTTAAAGTATTCAACTATAGTTCCCCATGATAATATTTCCCCTGGTTTTACTAAAGTATCGCTCATTTAATTGATAACGAAATATTTTCCTTTACCAAATCTCATTATATTTCTTCAAAGTAATCTTGACAATTTTATGACTATACCCACTATGATTTCTGTCAACTCCCTCAGCCCCTTTCCTAACAGAAACTGCTCCGTTTTCCTTTGCTTTAGATTTCGATATACAAAGATTTGATATACAAAACTATAAATTAAAACTGACTACAAATAACAGTGACAAGATAGATCTCTAACAAGAGTTTGTTTCCTGATAACTTGCTAGCTTTTAAGCCGAAGTGAAGACAGAATGATCTTCGTCGTTCTTTTTCCTTCTTGGAGGTGTTTGTTAAAATTATCCTAATGTGTCCATCTGTTTAAATTTAATTAAATTCTATGTACTTTTGCAGCAGAGGATTGCTCTGCAATTAAATGGATGTAATGGTTGAATTGTTCACTTAAATGGAGTGGCTTCAATCGATTGTACTGCATTATCGCAGGATATTCTGTTGCTAAATTTTGATTTCAATGACCTTATTTGGAAATGTAAGGATAATACCGTACTAAACTGTAGAGATGCGACGCGCGTTACTCCCCAACATCCGAAACTCGGAGTTTTATCTTGGCTACCGCATAAGTGTCACATTTTACAAACACATATATATAGTGTGTGTATTGGTATAAGTGTGCCTCGAAAGAAAGGCGTTTCAGGTAGATTTTAATAGATGTATGAAGAGCATTCGATGTTATCCACTTCCAAAAAGTTTCAACGCCAGGGAATACGAAGGCAAAACTAGAATATGTGGATATTTCTATTCAAATATAATGCGTAAGAATTCCACTTACTAATATTTAATTACAAATTATTTAAATAATTCTTTCTTTGCCGATAACATATTAGAAAAATTGTTGCCTTTAATAAACGAGGGAAACATGACACATCAGGTGAGGTTGTATGTATCTAAAGTGCTTTAAAATTAAAATCTTAACAGTTGCCATTGTGTTTGACACGAATAACAACGATGAAATATGTTCTACTACTTCTCCTTTTAATTCTCCTGCAAGGTAAGTAAAATCCATATCATTTCACTTCATCTCGCAACGAGTGAGGTATCCATTATCTCTCAATACGTATATATGTATGCCCGTCTCTCTACATCCCTCCCCACCTCTCTCCCCCTCTCTCTCTCTCTCCATTTATATATATATATATGTGTGTGTGTGTGTGGGTGTGTGTGTGTGTGTCGTGTATGTTTGTGTGTCTCTGTTTGTCCCACTAGTATTGCTTGTCAACCGATGCTGGTGTCTTTATGTCACCGTTACTTAAGTGGTGCGGCAAAATAGACCGATAGAATAAGTACTGGGATTACACACAATAAATCTCGAGGTCGAGTTGTTCGACTAAAGGCGGTGCTCCAGCATGGCCACAGGCAACTGACTGAAACAAGTAAAAGAGTAAGAGAGAGAGATATGAATTTTCCTGCCTAGTTATTCATATAACCTCATGGGTCTGGGAATTATTTTACTAATCCTTCTCCAAACCTGTTCCACCCACCTGATATTAGTATTTATAAAGGTCTTTATGTAAGTAGCCCTTCTAATTAAGGGCAACTAAGGAAGAATAATACCATGTTTGGATTAACCCTACAAAATTTTAAAAGCTATATTATACCTCTTTCTTTATAATTAATATATAATTATCATGTCCAAGAAAATCAATAATCCTTTAGAGAATGTCATGTAAAAATCTTTAGACATGCTAACTTAGTAAATAAAGCGTTTTATAGTTTAAATAATTGAATTATTATACATTTTATATAAATCTTCCATTTTGATATTAAATAGGTATATATATATTTCATCATGATTTTTGTGATTAAGCTTTTTTATTTCTTTTCAATTGCGTTTTACCCTACCTGAACGTTTTATTATTTTATAAATACTACATTTTATGATATAAATCTAATATTTGTACACCTAGAAAATCTTACTTAGCATACATATAACAGTACTGGTATCTTCTCAGGTCATAATAAACTGCTTAGGTTATACTTTAATTAATATATATTTAGCATGTACTTTAGACTTAGTATAACTTTATTAAATACCAGTAATTGCCAATGGTCAATCTTCATAGATTCCATCTAATAAGTTAAGATTTAAGTATATAATATGAATAAATATTTAACTATTTCTATGTAATTGCTTTCCACATTCTATTGTGGTAAATTTTGGTATATGCTAAAAAGTCTTCAAACATTTTATCCTTTTGGTTATAATATTCTTCTTAATAATCTTGATAACCCTTAATTTTTTAAATGTACACAATATAGCAATATAGTTTTAAAGTATTCAACTATAGTTCCCCATGATAATATTTCCCCTGGTTTTACTAAAGTATCGCTCATTTAATTGATAACGAAATATTTTCCTTTACCAAATCTCATTATATTTCTTCAAAGTAATCTTGACAATTTTATGACTATACCCACTATGATTTCTGTCAACTCCCTCAGCCCTTTTCCTAACAAAAACTGCTCCGTTTTCCTTTGCTTTAGATTTCGATATACAAAGATTTGATATACAAAACTATAAATTAAAACTGACTACAAATAACAGTGACAAGATAGATCTCTAACAAGAGTTTGTTTCCTGATAACTTGCTAGCTTTTAAGCCGAAGTGAAGACAGAATGATCTTCGTCGTTCTTTTTCCTTCTTGGAGGTGTTTGTTAAAATTATCCTAATGTGTCCATCTGTTTTAATTTAATTCAATTCTATGTATTTTTGCAGCTTAGGATTGCTCTGCATTTAAATGGATGTTATGGTTGAATTGTTCAATTAAATGGAGTGGCTTCAATCGATTGTACTGCATTATCGCAGGATATCCTGTTGCTAAATTTTGATTTCAATGACCTTATTTGGAAATGTAAGGATAATACCGTACTAAACTGTAGAGATGCGACGCGCGTTACTCCCCAACATCCGAAACTCGGAGTTTTATCTTGGCTACCGAATAAGTGTCACATTTTACAAACACATATATATAGTGTGTGTATTGGTATAAGTGTGCCTCGAAAGAAAGGCGTTTCAGGTAGATTGTAATAGATGTATGAAGAGCATTCGATGTTATCCACTTCCAAAAAGTTTCAACGCCAGGGAATACGAAGGCAAAACTAGAATATGTGGATATTTCTATTCAAATATAATGCGCAACAATTTCACTTACTAATATTTAATTACAAATTATTTAAATAATTCTTTCTGTGCCGATAACATATTAGAAAAATTGTTGCCTTTAATAAACGAGGGAAACATGACACATCAGGTGAGGTTGTATGTATCTAAAGTGCTTTAAAATTAAAATCTTAACAGTTGCCATTGTGTTTGACACGAATACCAACGATGAAATATGTTCTACTACTTCTACTTTTAATTCTCCTGCAAGGTAAGTAAAATCCATATCATTTCACTTGATCTCGCAACGAGTGAGGTATCCATTATCTCTCAATACGTATATATGTATGCCCGTCTCTCTACATCCCTCCCCACCTCTCTCCCTCTCTCTCTCTCCATATATATATATATATATATATATATATATATATATATATATATATATATATAAACATATATATAGATAAATTGATTTAACAAATATAAATATATTTGTGTCTATGAATATATATGCATGTATGTATGTATATATATGTATATATATATATATAAACATATATATAGATAGATTGATATAACAAATACATATATTTTTGTGTCTATGAACTTATATGCATGTATGTATGTATATATATGTATATATATATATATATATATATATATAAACATATATATAGATAGATTGATATAACAAATACATATATTTTTGTGTCTATGAACTTATATGCATGTATGTATGTATATATATATATATATATATATATATATGTATCACCGTGATCGCCGTGACTGACCAGGCTATCGGATGCTTCTATACATCGCTTATCACCATGCGCTTCGCAATGTTTTTATTTCAATGACGCCATCCCGAGGGATAAGAGTGCAGGCCAACAGAAAAAAGAGCGAGAGAGCTTTGTCGCGAAAGAGAACAGGAGGGATAGCCATCACCTCCTGCTGTAGATGTCTCTGCACACACAGGCATACACACACACACACACTTACACACACATATATATATATATATTTTGGCGGGGGGGGGCACACACCACATTCCCCAAAACGGAGGTACCCAGATATAATGCGTGCTACAAACCACCAGCATATTATTGAAAGGTCAGCTGCTGAACAAGAATCTTTCTTGCGCATGGCATAAAAGATTGAACAGCAGCTAACCTGGCTCAATCAAACTCAAACTCGCAGATGGGACTATCCACAATTCACAAGACCGCCACAGCAAATAGACCCAAGCTGGACACCACTGGCAAAAGCACACACATCTCCTCGATGCTCCTACTGAACATCAGAGGACTGCTAACACACAGTAACAGGACAAAAATCCCGTTCTTGAGACACCTTGTTGCATTCAATCAAGCCTTATGCATAGTACCTTCGGAAACACACCTGAAACCGGACATAGTAGATGCAGAAATACACATACCGCAGTATGTTGTACTACGGACATACAGAAAAGAAAGGAGTTATTGAGGAGTAGCCATGTACATCCGCTAGGACCTCACACCTCAGGTCTTTTGTCATGCTCAAATTCGGTGTAAGACACACTAATTGTACATATAAGGCAAATTGGTGTAGTTATATGTGCTACATATCGCCCTCCAGCTGCCCCAAGCCATGTGGGCAAGTTTGAAGATTGCCTTATAAACATATAATTTCTAGTCACATTAGAACAACACAAAACTTTACTTCTTATGGGAGACCTCAATCTGCCAATGTCAAATGGCCCGAGGGCCTTTTTCTCACAGGAATGACACGATGTGAATGAGGACAGGCGAGGTCCCTCCTGAAACTTATCAACACTCCGTACATGGAGCAAGTACTACTCCAACCAACCAGGGCAGGTAACATACTGGATCTCTGCTTCACAAATAATATGGATCTCATCCATAATGTGAAAGTGACACAGACACTACTCTCGGAACACAGCATGTTAGAGCTGACCAACTACGGGCCAAAGGAAAGCGTGGACATGCAGCCTACAAGAAAACCACAGAAACTTTCCAGCTTGAACTTCCATAAGGCAAACTGGAAACAAATTGAGGAAGAGATCCTCAAACAAAACTGGCCTGAATGTCTATCCTTGATGGACATCGACATGAAACTTCAACAATTCATGTCTGTAATGCAAGCCATATGCTTCAAATGTGTCCCAGAGAGAAAGGCCACTGTACATAAGAGCAAAATTGCCAGAGAAAGGAAAATTCTAATGAGACGGCGTACAAAATTTCAAATCGCCTAAACAAAAAATTGAAAGCAGTGAAAAGTCCCACCTGAATATAAAACTGTTGGAAATTGAACCCATGAAAAAGAAAGAGCAGACAAAGAAGCCTGGGCTTTAGGCAACATAAAATCTAACCCCAGAGCTTTCTACAGGTATGCCAAAGAAACAGCTACGGTGCACTGTAGGATAGGGCCACTCCTTGAAAATGATGGCACGCTCACAGGAAACCCAAAGAGGATAAGTGAAATACTAAATGAGCAATTCACGAGTATTTTCACTCCAGCCCTAGGGCATATTCATGTCAGCAATCCAACTGACTTCTTTACCACTGCAGATATAAAACCAGGGGCTGCGATGTAATAAAAACGATGTAATAAAGGCTATAGTTAAATTGAAAACAAACTCAGCTACTGGCCCCGATGGATTCCCAGCAAACCTCTTAAAAGTATGTAAGAGAGTCCTAACAAGACCACTGCAGTTCCTCTTTCAGAGCTTCCTTGCAACTGGCAAATTTCCAAGAAAACTGAAGGTAAAATATGCCCTATTCAGAAAGGAGGTAGCTGAGCGGAGGCCAATAACTACAGACCTGTCTCTCTCACCTCACACACCAGCAAGATCATGGAACGAATGGTCAGAAGAAAACTATTTACTTTCCTTAAAGAAAATGACTTGCTTCCTGACACCCAACATCGATTCTGACGAGGAAGAAGCTGCCTAACTCAGCTCCAACAACACTATGACTGGGTGCTGAAACGACTGCTCAACCACTCAAATGTGGAAGTGATATATCCCGACTTTGCAAAGGTCTTTTATAAAGTCGATCGTGGAATGATATGTCAGACACTGCGTGATCTTGGCATCGTAGGAAAATTGGGAGAATGCCTTCATGACTTTCTGAAGGATAGAATCCAAGATATAATAGCCAATGGGGTCACTTCCATTAACCCGCAAATAGTGGGCGGTGGTCCGCAAGGCACTGTTTTGGGACCACTGCTGTTCATAATGGCCCTTTCTGACATGAACTCAGCCACACAGAAGTCCACGATCACACGTTATGCAGATGATACAAACGTTTCACAGGCAATACTGAACACTGAAGACACTAAGCACCTACAATGTGACCTGGACAAAATATACAAGTGGGCTGAAACGAATAGCATGCAGTTCAATGCTGAACAGTTTCAAGCTTAATGCTATCAGCATGCAATACTAAAAGCAATACCCAATAAATTCACTGGGCCTGGTGGAATTGCAATCCCAGAGTCAAAATCAGTGCGAGACCTGGGTATTTACGTGAGTGATGATGCAACCTTTCATGTGCATGATGCTAATTTGGCAATGAAATGTAGGCGGCTGACCGGATGGATTCTTAGTTTCTTTAGAAAAAGAGACCAGGAAACCATGATGGTCAATTGGAGGACACTTGTCCTAAGCCACTTTGACTATTGCTCTCAGCTATGGTCACCAGCCAGTGTCAAGTAATTCACAGAACTTGAGGCGATCCAACGAAATTACACGAAGATGATAGCCTCCGTGCAGCATAAGAGCTACTGGGAAAGACTCAAGAGATTAAGACTCTATTCATTAGAGCGTAGGCGAGAGAGATATGCCATAATATACATCTGGAAGATCCTAGAAGGACTTGTCCCAAACTTTGGCATCGAGAGTTACACAAATGCTACAACTGGGTGCCACTGCATAGTGCCAAGGACTCCAAATTTGCTATCAAGATGTAGGACAGATGCTGAGATAGCCTGGGCTTCAGCGGCCCACAGCTCTTTAATATCCTCCCGAAGAACCTGAGAGAACTGCATGTGGTGGATGCAGATGTCTTTAAAATGAAAGTGGATCTCTTCCTGTCAGGTGTCCCAGATGAACCAACTTCACGGCAGGAGGTGCAGATGAGGGCAGCTGCATAGAATGCCCGCATTCACCAAATGGCATTTGATAAAAAGCATTCGTGAAGTAAAATCGTGTAGCATCATCAAATGGCGGTTCAGCAGCATGGACACAGCTCCTGAGCTGAAACAAGATGAGGTAAAAAAAAAAGTCAATATATATTTATATTTATGTATATATATATATATATATACGCATATATATATATATATAATATATATATATATATATATATATACGTATATATATATATATATGTGTGTGTGTATGTGTATAAGGATATATATATATATATATATAAGTGTGTGTTTGTGTGTATGTGTATAAGAATATATATACATTGTAACAAGGAGGATATTGAAACATCATATATATATTAATCCAAGATACAGTGGTTCAATATATCATATATTCTAGAGATATTTCTGCAATGAATATATAACGAAAAATATCGGAAACGGTCAAGCAGTATTATCTACTCAAACAGAGTATTGTTATGTATAATAATCGATATCTAACTAAGGAACATGCTGATTAATTGATAATGTAATTCCTTACAATTGGATATCTCTGTTTTGTATCTCGATCATATTACTGATTATAATAATAATAATAATAATAATATAATAATAATAATAATAATACTAATAATAATAATAATAATAATAATAATAATAATAATAATAATAATATTAATAATAATTAGATTCTTCAGGAACAACAACATGTTCAAAAATAATCCCCAAAATTTTTACAGGAAGATAGGAAAAACAACAGTTACTGTAAAGTCTGTACCATCAAAAGAAGAAGTGCAGGGATTTTGGAATAAAATTTGGGCAGAAGAAAAAACACACAGCGAAAAGGCCTCCTGGATTGATAGAATATCTAAAGAACTGGACTCCTTAAAAGAACAAATGTGGGAGGATGTCAAGGTAGAAGATATAAGATCTGCTCTCAGGAGGTCAATCAAATGGAAGTCTCCAGGAAAGGATAAAATCCATAACGTTTGGTTGAATGCCTTCCCAGAGAGCCATGAATTGCTAACATAACTTTACAATGATGTTTTGCAACACCCTAGTAGGATTCCTCCTTGGCTAGTTAATGGGTTAACATTCCTCCTTCTAAAAAGTGAAGAAACAAATGAACCAAAAAACTATAGACCCATAACCTGCTTAACAACTATGTATAAAACACTAACATCTGTCCTGACGGAATATACCTATAGTTTTTTGACACACAGCAGCATATTCCCTAATGAAGAGAAAGGATGTAAACGTGGATCCTACGGTTGTAAAGATCAACTACTCATCAATAAGATGATCTTAGAAGATTGTCACAAACGACACAAAAACTTATCAATAGCCTGGATAGACTATAAAAAGGCTTTTGATAGCCTACCACATAGCTGGATTAAGAAATGCCTAGAAATGTATAAGATAGCACCTACTCTGCGAAACTTTTTGTCTGTAAGTATGAGATCATGGAGAACCACACTAAATTTCAACAGTGACAATGAATCTCTATATGCTGGTGATGTAAAAATTTCATATGGCATTTTCCAGGGTGACTCACTATCACCACTCCTCTTCTGTTAAGCCTTTATACCTCTCTAAAAACTGCTCAATGATGCGCAGTACGGGTATAAAAGGTTTGATAAAAATATAAATCATCTCATTTACATGGATGATTTAAAGCTCTTTGCAAAAAGTGACCAACAACTCAAGGGCTTACTAGCGATTGTCAAACAATTCCGTGATGACATCAGAATGCAATTTGGCCTCGATAAGTGTGCAAAAGCTACCTTTATCAATTGAAAAATGACAAAAACATCTAACGTTAACCTTGACCAGCAGAATGTCATAAAAGAATTAGACTCAGCAGATTTTCCAGTCAACACAGACAGAACGATCAAGGCTAAACGAACATACATAATTGTTAAAGACAGGGAAGAAAATGCCTGCAGACTAATAGAGGTAAGCGTCCCCACTGATAAAAATGTATCTCTAAAGGAATTTGATAAACTTAGTAAATATAAGGACCTGGAAATCGAAATACAAAAGATGTGGAATCTTAAAACAAAAACTGTTCCTGTTATTGTAGGTGCCCTAGGTATGATAAAAAAGGGATGTCAGAAAGACATAGACAATGTCCTTGGAGAACCATGTCTCAAGGTAATCCAAAGGATGGTGCTAACAAGTACTGCCAACATCCTTAGAAAAACACTATCAATGTAAATGTTTGTGTTTGTATTACATGGAGATATTTCTCTACTTCCCCTCACCAAGCTTTCAGCTATATTTCAACAACTCTTAACCTTCACTTGCCCTAGGGCGCTGGGTGTGCCCCGGCAAGTGATTGCATCAAACATGCAGATTAAAAGTAAATGACAATGATAATAATAATAATAATAATAACAGTAATAATAATAATATAATAATAATAATAATATAATAATAATAATAATAATAATAATAATAATATAATAATAATAATAAATCTCTGGATGTAACGTCTTACCACCAGTGGAGTATAAATTAAGAAATGACAGAGTTGGCCAATATCTCCACTGGCTAATAAGTCGGCATTACAATATCAAAACTGCCGACAAGTGGTATAATCACCACCCTGAGGTTGTAACTGAAGGAGAAAATGTAACCATTCGGTGGGGCTTTCCAGTACATACAGACCGAACCATCAAGGCCAATATACCAGATATTGTTGTGAAAGACCAAAACAATAAAGTTTGCTTATTGATCGACATGAGCATCCCCTGTGATCATAATATCTCAGGGAAAGAGTTTGACAAGCTCAGAAAATATAAAGACCTACTCATTGAAATTGAGAATATGTAGCATCTCAAGGCGGTTACAATACCAGTGATCGTAGGAGCACTAGGAATGATCAAGAAGGGAACCGAAAATTATATGAGAATGATCCCTGGCTTACCATCCCTGCAAGAAGTGCAAAAGATTGTCTTAACTTGTACATCACACGTATTGAGAAGAGCATTGTCGATGTGAGAACTGTTGCTGCTCATGTATTTTAATTTAACTTTAAAAAAATGAACGAACTACTGAGTTTGGTTTAATGGCCTACCAATGTATACTATGAGTTTCTTTGCCCTAGGAGTCGGGAAGACACTCGGCAAGAAATGGAAGCAAATTTGAAAGAAAAAAGTAATAATAATAATAATAATAATAATAATTATAAAAATAATAATAATAGTATAAACTGCTAAGAGAACATTACAATGATGTTTTGCAACACCCTAGTAGGATGGCTCCTTGGCTAGTTGATGGATTAACATTCCTTCTTTCAAAAGTGAAGAAACATATGAACCAATAATCTATAGACCCATAACCTGTTTAACAACTATATATACGGGTATAAAATGTTTGATATAAATATAAATCATCTCATTTACATGGATGATTTAAAGCTCTTTGCAAAAGTTGACCAACAACTGAAGGGCTTACTAACGATTGTTAACCAATTCGGCGATAACATCAAAATGCAATATGGCCTCGATTATTGTTCAAAAGCTACTTTTATCACAGGAAAAATGACAGAAAACTCTAACGTAAATCTTGACCGGCAGAATGTCATACAAGAATTAGACTCAGCGGAGAGCTACAAGTACCTGGGTGTAATTGAATTTGACGGAATAAGGCATATAGTGATGAAGGAATGGATCAGTAGAGGGTGTTATTACAGCGTTAGAGAAATACTCAAGACAGAGCTGAATGCGAGAAACAGGATCGAAGCGATCAATGCTTTAGCCACACACATCGTGACTGACAGTTTCAATAACGTTAACTGGTCAATTACCGAAATATCTAATCTTCACAGAAATATACGAAGACTATTGACAGTGCATAGAATGTACCACCCTAAGGCAGATACAGAACGACTTTATCTGCCATTAAAAAGAGAGGCCGTGGACTTTTACAACAAGATATAACAATGAAGATTGCTTCAATTGGCCTAGACACCTACCTGAAAATCTGTGAGGACTGGATTTAAAAACTTGTCTCAAAACATGAAAACAAGAACGGATCACTTTCAGTAATAAAACAGGCAAAGGAATATCTAAGTGAATTCCGAATACGACAAATTTCAGAATTAGACATACAAGAAACAAGCACAGAAAAAGCAAAGCGGATGAAAACACGTGCTAAAACTGCGGCCTTAGATATTCTGAATAATATATGGCAAGAAAACCCTCTCTATGGCAAATACTCAAAGAGAGCCTATAATGCAGATGTTGACAAAGCCCTGACCCACCAATGGCTAATGGCCTCTAACTTAAAATCTTAAACAGAAGGGTTATTATAACAGCTAAAGATCAAAGTCTACCAACAAGAAACTACCAGGCCAACATATTAAAGAACGGCAGTAGTCCAACATGTCGTGTATGTCAACAACGGAATGAAACCATTTATCTTGTTGCATCCAAATCCAGTCTTCTAGCGCCTACAGAGTACCTCAATAGCCATGATAGAGCTGCACAAAATAATCACTGGGTAATTTGCAAGAAACTGGATTTGCCACATGAAAAGAACTGGTAGGAACACAAAACACCCAAGCGCTTGAAAATGACCACATCTCACTCTTCTGGAACTTCACCTTTCAAACTGATAGAAAGATAGATTCAAATAGGCCAGACATCATATTGAAATACTTCAGACAAAGAACAAGCCACCTCATTGATATTACTGTCCCAATCGATATAACCGTATCTGTCAAGACCTACCAAAACTGAGCAAATATAAAGAACTTGATATAGAAATCAGCAAAATGTGGAACCTGAAGACTAGAACAACACCTGTTGTCATAGGTGCCCTGGGAATGATAGCAAAAGGGGCTGATTGCTACCTAACACAGATACCAGGAAACCCCAAAATGGCAGAAATTCAAAAGATAGTGCTCATGGGAAGTGCTCATATCCTACGCAAAATACTTTCTATGTAATCTCAAGGTTGAAAACAAACATAATTCTCGGTTTTTTTTTGACATTCACTAGCAAAACACAAAAAAAAATAAAACAAATATATGCCACATTAGGCATAACAACATCATGAACTTCCAAGATGTTGTCTCTTGAGTTTTCTGGGTGAGACTTGGAACCACTTGAACAAATATAAAGCAAAAGTCAAACGTAGAATGAAAAATAAATTATAATAATAATAATAACGACAATAATAATAAAAAATAATAATTATAATATTAATAAAAAAAAATAATAATAATAATGATAATAATAATGATGATAATCATAAGGAAAAAATATATATATATATATATATATATATATATATATATATATATTATATATATATATATTTATATATTTATGCAAATATAAGAGAGTGTCTACTAAATAGATCCGCAATGGTCTCAACCACCAAGAATTGTTCCCATGGAGATTTAGCACAACTATGAACGTTAACGAGCAGGAAAAATAAAAATAACAAAAATGTAGATTCATTCTAGACATTTCTCTCGCTGTTAATGGATTATGCACTGTTACTTACATAATAGTACTGCAGCTCTTCAGTAGAATTTGTCGTGAATACAATTTACTGAACCGCACGCCAGGTTTTGACATAAAGAGAAACACTGACGTGTATCAGTCTATTATATTATGATACGAATGCCCTCGTTATAGAGCGCAAAAAATACCCGGAAACAAATACTGCATAAATAATTTACTTCAGTATAATTAAAATGAAAAATAAGAATGAAAAAATTGTATATTAATTTAATAATAACATCAATTTAACACCAAGTGGTTTAGCGCATAAAAACCGGGGATAATTAAAAATTAATAGACAAATATAAGAGGGTGTCCACTATGTGGTCGCTTTGCGCTAAAGTTAGATCCGCAATGGTCTCAACCATCAAGATTTGTTCCCAAGGAGAATTAGCAAATCTATGATCGTAAACGATCAGGACAAATGAAAAATATCAAAAATGTAGATTCATTCTAGACATTTGTTTCGATGTTAATGGAATATGCAATTTTACTTACATGGTAAAACTGCAGGTCTTCAGTAGAATTTGTCGAAGTGGCTTAGCGAATAAAATCCTGGGATACAGTAAAAATTAATACACAAATATAAGAATATATTTCTTTACTTTTCTAAAGGTGTACCACTTACTAGCGTTTTTGTATTTTGATTTTTGTTCTTTTTTAGAGATCATTTATATATATATATATATATATATATATATATATATATATATATATATATATATATATTTATATATGAATTATATAATTATTTACATCATTTATATTTGACGGATATTTGTCCTCATCTTCTTTGTTGTTAACACAACCAGGTATCTCGACAAAATGTCGAATGTTGTTTCTCGTTCCTAAGATATTTTACGATGATATTATTGTTACTATTTATGTTAGTGCCTGGAATCGAACTCGGAATATTGCGGTTAAGTGCGCGGGCAACTAAACCCAATATTCTAAGGTTGATTCAAAACAGTGAGCATAATAATGAAGATGATGATAATAATAATAATAATAATAATATAATAATAATAATAATAATAATAATATAATAATAATAATAATTATTATTATTATTATTTATTATTATTATTATTATTATTATTATTATTATTATTATATTAATAATATTAATAATAATAATAATAATAAAAATATTAATAATAATAATAATAATAATAATAATAATAAAAGTAATAATAATAGCAACAACAACCACAACAATAACTTCATCGTAAACTACCTTAGGAATGAGATATAAAGTTCGACATTGCCCCAACAAACATAATGAAGGCTGGAGTGTATATCAGCCGATCGTTGTGTTAATAACACACAAGATGAAGGCAAATATCCGTCAAATATATTAATAATGAAAATTATAGAAGTGATACTGATATAAGTGAATAATGATTGACAAAAAATGTTCTTCGATTTCAAGGTTACGTCGCAGCACATTTCTGCTATGTTACAGCGATAACAACATGTCGTGATTCTATGATAAAATATCCTTTAAGAAACCCGGATCTACACTATTGCGAGTAACTATGCTTGTTTTCGACGATTATTTCTCTTATTTTTCTACATTAATTTATAATTAATAATAATTGAACTTTTCCTGTAGGTTGTAATATTATGCCTTGCTCTTCATATTAATTTGACATAATGTGTTTGGGTGTGCTTTTGTGCGTATGTGTATATATATATATATATTTATTTATATGTATTTATGTGTGTGTGCGTTTGTGCGTGTATATATATATTCTGATTTTGATTTTGATTTTTCCAGTTTCAGCTAATGAGCTGTGGCCATGATGGGGCACCGCCATTATATATATATATATATCTATATATATATATATATATGTATATGAAAATCTTGAATATACATAAGTGAAAAATAAAATAATACTTCAATAATTAAATACTTTAAAATGAAAAAAAACACAAAAGGCTATTGCAAGTTATTAAATTGTAATCAAATAAAGAAATGTTTCAAATATAGACAAACTCTTTAAATACTTATATTTAATAAATATACCTGTTTTGTATCTATAAATTTTTATATATGAATCTATAACAAAATTGACTAATATCAAATAATATAATACCTAATTAACTTAAATTTAGTATTACAAATGCATAATCCACCTATATATCAATATATTATGTAGCATATTATAATTTATATATATATATATATAAATATAATATCGAGAATAATATGTTTCCTATCAAACCCAAATTAAAGAAAGGTGCTAAAATATTAGAACCATAGGACAATACACTATGAAAATGTATAATCACAATAACCAGTCCTCTGCCAAACCATTCATTAACAATAACAATAATAAAAACTACCAAAGTCGAAATAATAGCAAGAACTAACTAATATTCATAATCGAACTAAATTACTAAGTTCAACGATTCTGTTAATCTATCTACATTTTCAAATGATAAACTTCTAATTAATCAACTCAATCGATTCCATTCATGAAAAATACTATCAAAAATTTGAAATAGTACAATAAACCCAAATCCATTATATAAACTCGCTATTTTAATATCCATGTTTAATATCTATAGATTTAATATTTCACACGATAAAATAGTTAATCATATACGTTATATTACAATAAAAACTAGTTTATTTAAAAATAATACTACTTAATGAAAATATTATCTAATTATTATAAAACATGTATTCTAACAATATTAATTCTCAAATTAAATAATATGTAAAACGTAAAATCTTTTATAACAATTAAACATTGGACGTAAAAAAGACTATCAAGAAACTATTAATATATAAAAATATTACATCAAACAATAATAATATCAACAATAATAATAATTTCAAACACACAACGGTTCAATATTCAAATGAAATAGAGAAACGATAAAATTCAGACTTAGCTTTTGCGAAGAATGAAGAGTAACTGATTTTTAAAAGAAATAAATAGTTAACGCGTTTATAAATAATCGCGTAGATACATTGTGCAAAGAAGGTGAAGAAATCCTCAATGAACCTGGCGAAACTTTGCAAAATAAAACATTCCTAAATATCGTTTATAAAGTTTTTCGCGTGGAATTCAATAAATACTCGATGAACGTGGCGAAATTATTATCAACGAAAAATACAAAAACACGAAAAAACTTAGTCTCATATTCTAAATAATTTGAGAAAATCACAACTTATGGAGAAACTAATATAAAGACACCCAAATAAATATAACAAACACCTATTATTATATCAATAACAAATAACCCCTGTTAAACAATGACCCCCCTAAAAAACACAAATCCAACGTAAAGGAGAAAAAAACATTACTGTGTTAATTTGAGATAATCACTAGATTATAAACGTAAATAATAATACTTAGCGTCTATAAGAACTCGTGGAGACGTTGCAAGGGAAAATAGAACATAACTATTAATGAAAAAGGCTAAAAGAAAATTATTAATGGAATACGGGAATTATCTAAACTTCATGAATCAAATAAAATTAATAAAAGTAGTAATAGTAAAATAGTACATGAAGAATTACTT
>NW_021833063.1:0-42500 GCF_006345805.1 Octopus sinensis
AGCCTGCTCGTGAAATTAACGTGTAAGTGGCTGAGCACTCCACAGACACGTGTACCCTTACGTAGTTTCGGGGATATTCAGCGAGTGACACAGAGAGTGACAAGGCTGGCTCCCTTTGAAATACAGGTACAACAGAAACACGAAGTAAGAGTGAGAGAAAGTTGTGGTGAAAGGGTACAGCAGGGATCACCACCATCCCCTGCCGGAGCCTCGTGGAGCTTTAGGTGTTTTCGCTCAATAAACACTCACAACGCCCGGTCTGGGAAAGGAAACCGCGATCCTACGACCGCTTGTCTGCTGCCCTAACCACTGGGCCATTGCGCCTCCACTGGTAAGGAGTATGGTACAAATCATTGGAAGCACTCCGTCGGTTACGACGACGAGGGTTCCGGTTGATCCGAATCAACGGAACAGCCTGCTCGTGAAATTAACGTGTAAGTGGCTGAGCACTCCACAGACACGTGTACCCTTAACGTAGTTCTCGGGGATATTCAGCGTGACACAGAGAGTGACAAGACCGGCCCTTTGAAATACAGGTACAACAGAAACACGAAGTAAGAGTGAGAGAAAGTTGTGGTGAAAGAGTACAGCAGGGATCACCACCATCCCTGCCGGAGCCGCGTGGAGCTTTAGGTGTTTTCGTTCAATAAACACTCACAACGCCCGGTCTGGGAATCGAAACCGCGGTCCTACGACCGCTTGTCCGCTGCCCTAACCACTGGGCCATTGCGCCTCCACTGGTAAGGAGTATGGTACAAATCATTGGAAGCACTCCGTCGGTTACGACGACGAGGGTTCCGGTTGATCCGAATCAACGGAACAGCCTGCTCGTGAAATTAACTGTAAGTGGCTGAGCACTCCACAGACACGTGACCCTTAACGTAGTTCTCGGGGATATTCAGCGTGACACAGAGAGTGACAAGGCTGGCCCAATAATACAGGTACAACAGAAACACAGAAGTAGAGTGAGAGAAGTTGTGGTGAAAGGGTACATCAGGGATCACCACCATCCCCTGCCGGAGCCTCGTGGAGCTTTAGGTGTTTTCGCTCAATAAACACTCACAACGCCCGGTCTGGGAATCGAAACCGCGATCCTATGACCACGAGTCCGCTGCCCTAACTACTGGGCCATTGCGCCTCCACTGGTAAGGAGTATGGTACAAATCATTACATATTGTAAATATAACATGCTTTTTCGCTGATTATAAGAGTATCATATCATGTCCATTGCTGATAAATCTAAAGAAACTAGGTGATGCTAGATGAGCGTATTTATTTCTTTATTGCACACAAGGGGCTAAACATAGAGGGGACAAACAAGGACATACAAAGGGATTAAGTCGATTACATCGACCCAGTACGCAACTGGTACTTATTTAATCGACTCCGAAAGGATGAAAGGCAAAGTCGACCTCGGCAGAATTTGAACTCATAACGTAGCGGCAGACGAAATACCTATTTCTTTAAATGGTGCTCCACCATGGCCGCAAGCAAATGAAGAATAAATGAATCTATCTATCTATCTATCTATCTATCTATCTATCTATCTATCTATCTATCTATCTATCTATCTATCTATCTATCTATCTAACTAGTTCAAATCTTCTTTAAAACAAAAGACAATGACAGGCGAAGGAACAAGAAGTAGGTGAATTTTTTCGACACTCGGGAAGAATGGAAAAGTCATTGACGTTTCGAGCCTACGCTCTTCAACAGAAAGGTTTGAGAGGGAAAAATGGAGAAAGAGCGAAAAAATAAATAATAAAACGGTGAGAGAAACAAATGCGTAGGTGAGGGGGAAAAGGGAGTTGGTTAAAGGGCCTTTTGGATAATGGTGAGGCGATATCCAAGTAGAGTGAAGTGGTGATCCATGAGTTGAGACTGGGTTTCAGAGTTATGGTCATCACTGCAGAGCCGGCATAGAGGGAGGAATTGGGAGCAGGGAATATATATATATATATATATAATATAATATATATATATATATATATATATATATATATATATATAAATATCTTTATATATAAAAGTCAAGTTGTGTGTCTGTCTCCTACGATTTAGATTCCTAACTACTCCCACATTTTGCGAAGCAGTTTAACCAAAAGTGGGTATCTTATAGTCGTGATTCATATCGAGCTCTTCTGGGTATTAGCGCGCGTCTACGATGAGTCTACGATTTAAAAAAAAAATTACCATAATTTTTTCCATTTTAATGCATTTTTTTCGCTATTATATAAGGGAAGTAACTCTCTAAAAATGTCTACGATGAGTCAACGATTAAAAAAAATTTACCATAATTTTTTTTCCATTTTTAATGCATTTTTTGGCTATTTTTTGGCTATAACTCTCTAAAACTGCTTATATAGTTATTTCCCTTACAAACCTGAGCAACGCCGAGCGATACTGCTAGTATATATATATATATATATATATATATATATATATATATCAGAGTAAGCACATAAATGTGAAGCAAGGTGGGAAAAAAGTAGTACTCTAATACCGGAGGTAGAGTAATATCCTTTATTAATAAACTTGCAAAGACATCACGAAAACTGTTACTCGGAGTTTTACGTTCCCGTTCGTCGGTCAGTTTTGGTTGAGATTCTATACATGTATTAATATATATATATTTCTTTACTACCCACAAGGGGCTAAACACAGAGGGGACAAACAAGGACAGACAAACGGATTAAGTCGATTATATCGACCCCAGTGCGTAACTGGTACTTAATTTATCGACCCCGAAAGGATGAAAGGCAAAGCTGACCTCGGCGGAATTTGAACTCAGAACGTAACGGCAGACGAAATACGGCTACGCATTTCGCCCGGCGTGTTAACGTTTCTGCCAGTTCACCGCTTTATGTATTAATATATATAACTGGTCTATAACTGACGAAGGATTCAGCTTTTCTGCGTCTATTGCCCCCGCGCATATTTTCTGGATTTTTTGCCGTATGTCCTGTTGTCGTCCCTTACTCTTTGTTACATTTTTATTGATAATATTAAAATGGTTTTTTTACTTGTCAACTGCCATGGCGAAGAAAGGATTATTTGAACTCAGAACGTAAAGACGGACGAAATGTCGCTAAGCATTTTGTTCGGCGCGCTAACGATTCTGCCAACTTTCCGCTTAATAAAAAAAGAACAAAACTCCTAAACG
This sequence comes from Octopus sinensis, assembly GCF_006345805.1. Classification (NCBI taxonomy): domain Eukaryota; kingdom Metazoa; phylum Mollusca; class Cephalopoda; order Octopoda; family Octopodidae; genus Octopus; species Octopus sinensis. The sequence continues at coordinate 3,164 of NW_021833063.1, forward strand.
TCCCTGGTTGGGTTCGAACCTCTAACTTTTCGATCAACACCATTTATAATTCCAGAAACATCAATTAAACTTTTCTGTCTTCATATTGGTATTTCTCAGTTGGAGAACCATACAGTTTTTACAACGCTGATAATGTGAACAAATTAGAATTATTAACGGACACATACTCAGACAGTATCGACAATCAAACTGTAATCTTTTATTCAAAGACACACACAAAGATATAATAAGTATTACAAATACAAACGTGAAACGAATGACCACCAAAACGGACTTCAATTCCTAATCTATTGTATCTATTTCATCTAACCTAACCTGTCTGCGTTTCAACTATATTATTTCTAACCTTAACACTAACTAACACAGTTGCAGAACGATCAAGTACATAAAAATCGCATCTTTGTTTCTACAATGGGTGGTAATAAAAGATTTGTCTGGGTTAGCTTAACTCTCAATTGAAAGACAATTGCTCTGAAATATATTATCACAAAGGAATTTGATGTCTCTACAGGAATTAAACCCAAACAAAGGAGGCTGTTGCAGTTGCTATATACAGTCTTTCATATTCCTTCGTTTTGTTATCATTTAACATTTAAAATGTAAAATAATTAAATTAAATGTTTTCTTTTGCTGTGTTTTGGTTGTAAAAATATGAACTTACTATGAAAACTATTTTTTGTTATTGTGCGGTTTTTAAATACAAAATAACGATTATACACTTCCTTTAGAATGTATCTTTCGTCTATTTTAATTTTAAATACAAAATAATTATTTACTTCCTTTGAAAATGCATCTTTGTGTTTTGATTATAAATCTCTCTCTATATATATTTCATTATTGCCCACAAGGAGCTAAACACAGAGGGGACAACCAAGGACAGACAAAGGGCTTAAGTCGGTTACATCGACCCCAGTGCGTAACTGGTACTTAATTTATCGACCCCGAAAGGATGAAAGGCAAAGTCGACCTCGGCGGAATTTGAACTCAGAACGTAGCGGCAGACGAAATACGGCTACGCATTTCGCCCGGCGTGCTAACGTTTGTGCCAGCTCGCTATATAAAGCTGAAGTTGTCTGTGTGTGGCAGGTTTGGTAGCCTTCAACTAACACTATCTCCTCCGAGACCCTGCGGCGCAAGTTGACCAAAATTGAATGTATGATAGAAGAAGGCTTGCTCTTCATTCCGTAGCAGATAAAATTCAAATCCGACCTTGTTAAGACCAAAATTATTTACACCAAAAAGGTGCTTTTTTTCTATGAAAACCCCGATTTTTTAACGATTTTTTTTTACTGCTGTGTCGCCATTTTTCGGTGTATTTCAACCAGAAAAATGTTCACTTAAAGAGAATAACAAGCTACATAATGCAAAAGTTTTACTTTTCAAAAATTCCAATTCTAAAGGGTCGAAACAAACCCGAGTAACGCCGGGCGATACTGCTAGTGCAAAATAAAAATGACTTAATGCCATGATGCCTTTTCCATGCGCTGCTCCCAGTCCTAACTATTGACTCTAGCTGCACAAGGCTTAGCTTTTTGGCGCACGAATCTTATTTTATAGATCACGGAGGGACGAAAGATAAAGTTAACTTCGATTCAGTACTATTTGAACTCAGAACATAATGAGCCGTAACCACATAGTGCAAGGTATTTTGTCCGGCGCTTTGCCAACCCAACTCCCTATATACGTTAAAAATCCTTTCTACTATAGGCACAAGGCCTGAAATTTAGGAGAAGGGGTTAAGTCGATTAAATCGATCCCAGTACTCAACTGGTACTTAATTTATCAATTCTGAAGGATGAAAGGACATCTTATTGTGACAGACATCTTATTTTAAGCCATTGCTTGCTATGAGCCCCATTAGGGGATCTGTTAAAAAGCAGTCTCATTGCCGGTTGTTCGTTGTATTCAGAGTGAATTACTTATGTACATACGAGGTGTGTTTTTTTTCATCTAGTTTCTGCTCACGATCTGTGGCCATGCTGGGACATCGCCATTTGGTGTTGCTACATAATTTTACTTCACGAATGCTTTTTAGCAATTGACATTTGGTGCATGACAGAGTTTGATGCAATTGCTCTCATCTGCACCTCCTGCCGCGAGGTTGGTTCTTCTGGGACACCTGACAGGAAGAGGTCCAGCTTTATTTTGAAGACACCTATATCCACCCATGCAGGTCTCTCAGGTCCTTCGGGAGGATATTGAAGAGCTGTGGACTTCTGAAGCCCAGGCTATTGCAGTATCTTGTCCTACATCTTGATGGCAAATTTGGAGTCCTTGGCACTATGTTGTGGAGCCCAGTTCTAGTATTTGTGTAACTCTCGATGCCAAACTTTTGGAACAAGTCCTTCCAGGATCTTCCAGATAATATTTCATACACATTCGCATTTGATACTACAGCTTTGAAAAAAAAAGCTAAGATGTTTACTATTGCAATTGAATAGAAAAGGATAAATATGCTTTTTTCAGCGATCCCCATTTGGGACTTTTCGAAATAATTATCATAATTTCCAAAATAATTCACATATGAAGAAAATTTAAATACTCTTTATTTTAACTCCTAAGACACTTGGCAAAGCCAAAAAATATGAATAAAAAAATTTGTCAGTGAATGGGTTAATCAATGCTGCTTTCTACCAATATCTGTTTCGCCTGGTTACTTATTCCATCCGTTACTTTTCTCTCGTATCGTTCCTGAACCCTTTCCCAGAAGTGAATACTTTAAATTGCCTTTTCTCAAGTGTTTTTCTTGAAACATTACCGCTCACGTTTCCGCATGACATTCAAATTTACCATATCATTACAGTAGCGTAGCCTCATTCTAAAGGTAAGGGGAACGAGCACATAAAAAAAAAGATTTCGCGACACATGCCAAACAATCTTATATTAGTTATAACATGTGGCACTCCGTCGGTTAAGACGACAAGGGTTCCATTTGAACCGATCAATGGAACAGCATGCTCGTGAAATTAACGTGCAAGTGGCTGAGCTCTCCACAGACACATGTACCCTTAACGTAGTCCTCGGAGAGATTCAGCGTGACACAGTGTGTGACAAGGCTGGCCCTTTGAAATACAGGTACAACAGAAGCAGGAAGAAAGAGTGAAAGAAAGTTGTGGTAAAAGAATACAGCAGGGTTCGTCACCACCCAATGCCGGCGCCTCGTGGAGCTTTAGGTGCTTTCGCTCAATAAACACTAACAACGCCCGGTCTTGGAATCCTTTAACCGTGAGTCCGCTGCCCTAACCACTGGGCCATTGCGCCTCCACAGTTCGAATATACATACTTGTAGTCACATTCATTAATTTCATATTTCAGTAACACTCTCATTATGTATGAAACTTACAAGTATTGATAAAAGTATGATGCGAAAATGATGAAACTCTAAGGGATCGTCCAGTGTTGATAGATTATGACGTCCGGGTTTGTTTTGTTTCTTTTGATGTCAGCGACCACCAACACATCACATGGCATTAAGCAGACAGTTCAAAAACTCTGGAGGTTGGCCAAAGAAAGTAATGATTCCAGAAGGTTCTACCAAGACCATTCATTGTTTCACAGTATATTCATATATTGAAAATATATATAGGCGCAGAAGTGAGAGAATAGGCGTAGCTTACTTCCCAACCACATGGTTCCGGGTTCAGTCCCACTGCATGGCACCTTGGGCAAGTGTCTTGTACTATAGCCTCGAACCGACCAAAGCCTTGTGAGTGGATTTGGTAGACGGAAACTGAAAGAAGCCCGTCGTATATATATATATATATATATACGACGTTACGTTCTGTCGTTACGTTCATAGTTCAAATTCCGCCGAGGTCAACTTTGCCTGTCATCCTTTCGGGGTCGATAAATAAAGTACCAGTTTCGCACTGGGGCGATATAATCGACCCAATCCCTTCGTCTGTCCATGTTTGTCCCCTCTATGTTTAGCCCATTCTGGGCAGTCAAGAAATATATATATATACGTGTGTGTGCGTGCGTGCGTGTGTGTGTGTGTGTGTATTTGCATGTTTGTATGTTTCTGTCTGTATTTGCACCCCAACCATCGCTTGACAACCAATGCTGGTGTGTTTATGTCCCCGTCACTCTAGCGGTTCGGCAAAAGAAACCGATATAATAAGTACGAGGCTTACAAAGAACAAGTCCTGGGAGGATCGATTTCTTCGACTAAAGGCAGGCGGGGCTCCAGCATGGCCGCAGTCAAATGACTGAAACAAGTAAAAAGAATAACCTTGCCGGGAAGTACGTTCCAATTTTCCGGAAATTTGCGAAGATAACAGAAATACCGGTTTTAAGCGCATTAACCTCATACTAATTTCCGCTTAACACGACCGGATTTTCACGAAATTTTAGCCGCTTATCGAAAACGGTGCACGGCTTTAAGTAAGTAACGACCTACTTATTGCTATCTCTTGCAAAGCTCATTTGTATACAGGTATACAGGTAATACTATAATTCACCCCTTAGTCATTTTCTGCATACGGATGTTATTCATTTACAACCTTGACACCTTCATGTAAAAACCTGTATTGTCTTCGTAAACATGAATGTTAAAAATAATTCACGAATGAATGAAACAACAATCTTATCTGTTAGCGACACAGGACATAATTACTGCATTTTATGTCTCGTCATATCTGGTAAATAAATAAATAAATACGCCCTTTTAAAGCCTAGCCAGGAATCATGAGCCCGGTTTCCCGGTTTCTATGGCGTATGTATTCCCCAGCTGAACGGGACGCCAGTCCATCGCAGCGTTACTCATTTTTGCCAGCTGAGTGGACTGGAGCAACGTGAAATGAAGTGTTTTGCTCAAGAACACAACGCATTGCCCAGTCCAGGGATCAAAGCCACAATCTTACGATCATCACGCCGGGCGAAATGCGTAGCTGTATTTTATCTGCCATTACGTTCTGAGTTCAAATTCCGCCGAGGTCGACTTTACCTTTCATCCTTTCGGGGTCGATTAAATAAGTACCAGTTACGCACTGGTGTCGATATAACCGACTTAATCTGTTTGTCTGTCCTTGTTTGTCCTCTCTGTGTTTAGCCCCTTGTGGGTAGTAAAGAAATAGATCATGGTACTGACACCCTAACCACTAAGCCACGCGCCTCCACCGTCATATCTGGTATTGATGGTTAAACCGTCAAAGTTCTTTAGAAATACCAGGTTTCAGTTCTTGTGCTGTAATGCGGCGGCTTGTGTACCAGTGGCATATGGTGGTTGTTGTATCGGGTATTCTGCCACGCCCAGTGCCACCAAATTTCAAGCAGGGGTATAACAAAAGTTTTGCATTAAGATTTGTGATTACATAGGAGTGGCTGTATGGTAAGTAGCTTGCTTACCAACCACATGGTCCCGGGTTCAATCCCACTGCGTGGCACCTTGGGCATGTGTCTTCTACTATAGCCTCGGGCCGACCAAGGACTTGTAAGTGAATTTGGTAGACGGAAACTGAAAGAAGCCCGTCGTATATATGTATATATACATATACATATTTGCGTGTGTGTGTGTGTGTATGTTTGTGTGTCTGTATTTGTCCCGCAACATCGCTTGACAACCGATGCTGGTGTGTTTACGTTCCCGTAACTTAGCGGTTCGGCAATAGAGACTGATAGAATAAGTACTAGGTTTACAAAGAATAAGTCCTGGGGTGGATTTGCTCGACTAAAGGCGGTGCTCCAGTATGGCCACAGTCAAATGACTGAAACAAGTAAAAGAGTAAATTAATGAAGGAGTAAGGTTAATGTATATAATGAATTTGCCATTTTCAATGGGTTTGCAGCCATATTAATGTAATAACCATTCGTTCATCTGACCCCAATCAGATTGTGTTGTCTCATTCTATGTTGTCCCCTTGTGGGAAGTAAAAAAAGATCAACTTTCCATCCATTGGAGAGAATTCCTGCTTAAAGCCAAACGTTGCTGGCGTTCCGGGCAAAATTATTTTCGAGGACCTTAAAAATACTTTCACGAAAAGCAAAATCTGCAAATGTTTTATTAAAAACACTGTTCATTTTCTTTATTATTTTCCCATATCATTCTTTTTTCGAAGATTACATATGCCTAACGTGGTATCCCTTTGGTATGAACGTTCCGAGCGATTGCCCGTGATGGCTGTAATGCCTTCATCCGCTCTCCGTCCAAATATTCCGATTCCTCCTTAAAGCCAGAAAATGTTTCAGCCCATATCAATTGCAGATTCTACAAATTTTAAATGAGATTCCTGCTGGAATACTTCACCCACATTTGGGATTGAGACTTCGTATTGGCAGACTCTTTAGTGGGTGGGATAAAACGCCTCGCGATATTTGTTCCGACTCACCGCGTTTTGAGTTCAAATTACCCCAAGGTCAACATTTCCTTACACACCATTTTTTATTTTTACCTTTTTACTTGTTTCAGTCATCAGACTGCGGCCATACTGGAGCATTGCCTTGAAGAATTTTTAGTCGAAAGAATCTTTTTGATTTGTATCATTTAGCCAGGAGGAAAAAGCAGTGTCCATGACCCTTTCTAGGGTATCGAAGACGCTTTGAATGTAATGAAGAATATGTTCAAACCTGTCCAAAATGCTTGGAACATAGTGGACTACACTATAGGCATTCAAGAACAAATTAGCTGTTTGCCATTTCCACACGGTCCTTTCTTCCTCTCGCCACCCCACATAAAACCTTTTGCTCGTTCTATCCTCCTCAGAATGTCAGTCTTCTAGAGTTCCCTTCCCGGCCACGTCTTTGTAAATGTCGACCTGTTGATATTCAAACAGTACTTCATCTATATTACTAATTGCTGCTAAGGATATAGTATTTTGTTTTGCAACCATAATATACTATACCAAACGTGCGGATTTCAAATTTTGGCTCAAGGCCAGCATGTTTGGAGGACTCGACTTGTACTTATTTTATCGACCCCGAAAGGAATGAAAGGCAAAGTTGACCTCGGTTGGAATTTGGACTCAGAACGCAAAGACGGACGAAATGCTGCTAAGCATTTTGTCCGACGTGCTAACTATTTTGCAAGCTCAACGCCTTATATACTTGTATGTATATTATAAGCCTATATGTCAATATTGTGCCTCACCTGTGTTAATAGTGCTATTAAATCACTTTTTAAAGTCATCTTTATAGAAAATCTGTGGAATTAACTTTAAAAAGTGATCAACTGCGTTAATCTCATCAGTCGTATCGAGATATCGAAAATAATGGCATTACTCCTCCATTGTATCTCAACATCTTAACAAAGCTAATTTACTTACATACATTACTTACATACAGAGAGAAGTTTGTGAGATGGTTTGTGGGCAAAATCTGCCTATGTTCTCATGAAATAGCTCTCAATTTCCGGGAGAAAGAAGACCAGAGCCCCCAAGACAATTGCAGAAACAGTTGAGAAGAGTTCCAACGTGATCTGGCCAAAGAAGAATGAAAGTGAATTTCAGAAGGTATAATCTACCTTACGTCCAAGGTGTCTTGGCTCGGGGGTACCTTAGCTATCTATGAGGATAGCAATGGAAAGCGTAGAATAGAATGTGGCAGCAGAGGATTATTGAGGAGTCATGACCTGGAATGCGACTCGGCCCCCTTAAAGGGGTTACGAGCTGAAACACTTGCATGATTGGGAAAGGGACTTCTTCTTTGAAAACCTTCGTTGTTCAACTCTCCCTAGAGTTTCTTACAAGTTTCTACCAGTCGAACCGTTCAGTGAGTTTTGAATCTGAACCATTTTTGTGTTTATCACCAACAACCGACTGGCATCCGGTGTTTTGCATCAGAATCTTCTGAATTCGGAGATTGACACACAAACCTCAACATGAGGTTGCAAAAACAGTAGTATCTTTTTTTTTTTTTTACTTTTCAGTACAAACTTTAATTTTTGATAAAATTTAAAAAAACGTTTGTTTAGATAAATCCAGTTCAAGAAAGTATCAAGCGGGCCGCAAGACAAAAGTCTGTCTGCAAGCCTCAGGTTGCCCAGCTCTGATCTAGATCAAATAACAAGCTTTTGAATGTAGCTCGGTCCGGATTTTTAAGTAGAAAATTAACATTCGACCACGGTTATATTTACGACAACCACCAAACTGAGCCTCATCAATCTGTATAGGATTTATGCACTGGCTGTGTGGTAAGTAGCTTGCTAACCAACCACATGGTTTCGGGTTCAGTCCCACTGCGTGGCATCTTGGGCAAGTGTCTTCTGCTATAGCCCCGGGCCGACCAATGCCTTGTGAGTGGATTTGGTAGACGGAAACTGAAAGAAGCCTGTCGTATATATGTATGTATATATATATATAGGTGTGTATGTTTGTGTGTCTGTGTTTGTACCCCTAGCATTGCTTGACAACCGATGCTGGTGTGTTTACGTCGCCGTCACATAGCGGTTCGGCAAAAGACGCCGATAGAATAAGTACTGGGCTTACAAAGAATAAGTCCCGGGGTCGATTTGCTCGACTAAAGGCGGTGCTCCAGCATGGCCGCAGTCAAATGACTGAAACAAGTAAAAGAGTAAAAAAGAGTACACGCTAACACAAGCCAATCATTTGACCCCTCGTTTGGTGATATTATCACGCTACAAACTTCGACACATATTAAACCAGTTTGTAATAGTATTAGGTGACTTTCCAGTAAAGGTTACTGTAGTACTCATAAGGATTTCGTGAATACATACTCAATCTGCTATTGCACTTGCCATTTAAATTGGTATAGTGGAAAAGGCGACGAGCTGGCAGAAACGTTAGCACGCCGGATGAAATGCTTAGCGGTATTTCGTCTGCCGTTACGTTCTGAGTTCAAATTCCGCCGAGGTCGACTTTGCCTTTCATCCTTTCGGGGTCGATAAATTAAAGTACCAGTTACGCACTGGGGTCGATGTAATCGACTTAATACCTATGTCTGTCCTTGTTTGTCCCCTCTATGTTTAGCCCCTTGTGGGTAATAAAGAAATAGGTATAATGGAAAAACTGATTTCCTTCCCGAACTGAGCAATATGCTTAGCACCCTTTTTTCGGACATCTCAATATTGACCCGGAATTCTCCCGTTCTATTCCTCTTGCTTTTTTCTTGCATTTGTGTTCCGCACTTATTACAAGGAGATACATTTCCTACCTGGTCAATAACACTTTGTCTCTCTCTGAAAGGACATCACTTCATCTTCACTTCAGACTCTTTTGTAAAAGTCTGACCAGCGTGGTGCTAGTGTGAACAACTAAATGGGCTAGAATTAATTACTGAAGGCCGTAAGTGGGTTGTTTGGTTGAGTGCGTTGTCATTTACGGTAGGTCGCAAATAGCAAGGTCGATATAATACTATAGTAGCACCCAATATTTAAATAATCGTTTTTATACAATTCTTAATAATATTCAATTTTAAGATTTTACAGGATTTTTTTAAAACATCGAATGGCTAGGATGGTCCACCCGAGTAAAATAGGAATCAAAGGGATCCATTTATAATAATGATAATAATAATAATAATAATAATAATAATAATAATAATAATAATAATATAATAATAATAATAAATGCCCTGATGCAGTACCAGGCAGTGGCTGTCATGGTTACTCATCTTAACAGATTGGAAGTGTTATTATGTACATTGTTTTTTTCTTAGTATAAAAGATGGGCTACAGCAAATATTCTGCTCAATACCACAGATTTACTTGTTAGTTGTTTAACCTTAATCAGTTGAGCAAGTCCCTTAGTGACTGACGATATGTGCATCTCTGATCACGAGCAGAAGTAGTGGGGGAGAATCATAGCCGTGTGTTGAAAGGAATTCTTAGAGGCTTGGATAATTCACCTCTGGAAACATGGGTGGTTCGTTCAACATCCTTAAACAATCCTTATTCAGGGACCTTTTGAGCAGGATGGGCTACTCGATCAGAAGAAAATTCTAACTGGGCCCCCACCTGCAAGGTCATGCGCTGTTTATCTTGATATGAGATCACCATCTCGCGCACATATGGTTGTGATGCATGTGCCTGGTGTACCCTTATCAGACGGGTAGTCATGATGGGTATACTGGGCTTCGTATATTTTACCCCAGTGTCACTTTGATGGCATGCACTGCTCTCTCACTCAATAATAATAATAATAATAATAATAATAATAATAAACAAGGTTGAGAAACACTGTGTTAGAATCTTCGTGTTTAAATCCATCTGACCATGTGAGGATAATCAATCATTTGGAAGGATAAACTCAGGAATCCGAATTAATTGATAATGATCTTCGGCGGCAACAATTATTTGTCAATAAGAGGATTTGTAGAAAGGTTCGATAAGTTCATATCAATTGAAAGCTTTTAATATGGATCACTATCGGTAATTGGCGACCATCCATGAAGTTAATCGATACGGTTGACTTCTATGTATGGGTTTGTAGCGTAGCTGACATCCTCACTGTTTGAGAGATATATTAGAAGTGTTAGATAACAACCGTCTTCGGCTATTTGAACCCTGTTGTGTCCACTGCTCTGATTGGTTGGCATTGGCGCTGTTTGTCTCTTGACTTAATTCGCGCCAGTGTGTAAGCCAACCAATCACAGCCTTCAGATATAGTCCCGTGACACTGTTTTTCTTTGTCCTTGTTTGAGCCTACCCCAGGATTTATAAGGCGCCAGCATTCACTACTCCAGGTCTTTGGTTCCTGTCCTTTTCAGGACTAACCCTCTGACCACAGAGTTACTCAGCCATGTTCCAGCAACACCGCCTTAGGTTCCAGTCCTTCTCAGGGCTAACCTCTGACTACAGAGCTACTCAACCAGTTCCAGTTCTGGCGACAGACGACCAGTCCAGCCAACGACGACGCTAACATACACCTGCAACGCAGGACGTCTCCATCACCGTCGCCATCATCTCAACCTATTTCTTTACTACCCACAAGGGGCTAAATACAGAGGGAACAAACAAGGACAGACATAGGTATTAAGTCGATTACATCGACCCCAGTGCGTGACTGGTACTTAATTTATCGACCCCGAAAGGATGAAAGGCAAAGTCTACATCGGCGGAATTTGAACTCAGAACGTGGCGGCAGACGATATACCTATTTCTTTACTACCCACGAGGGGCTAAACACAGAGAGGACAAACAAGGACAGACATAGGTATTAAGTCGATTACATCAACCCCAGTGCGTAACTGGTACTTAATTTAACGACTCCGAAAGGATGAAAGGCAAAGTCGACCTCGGCGGAATTTGAACTCAGAACGTAGCGGCAGACGATATACCTATTTCTTTACTACCCACAAGGGGCTAAACACAGAGGGGACAAACAAGGACAGACATAGGTATTAAGTCGATTACATCGACCCCAGTGCGTAATTGGTACTTAATTTATCGACTCCGAAAGGATAAAAGGCAAAGTCGACCTCGGCGGAATTTGAACTCACAACGTAACGGCAGACGAAATACCGCTAAGCATTTCGCCCGCCGTGCTAACGTTTCTGCCAGCTCGCCGCCATTTCTGCCAGCTCGTCGCCATCATCTCAACCGTCGCCATCACCACCGTCGACTTCACCAATACGTACACAGGTTTGTAATTCTGAAGCTCAGTAGCTACATGGTGTCATGATGTGCAACTAGCTGTGTACACCAGTTTTCTACTGTTATTTCATTTTGCTACGTTTAGCAATCTACACACTGAACGTGTAGTGTAGACATAACCGCAGAAGTTGAAACTATAAAAAGCATTCTCCATAGAGCTGCAGTAGAGCATTCTCTCTTTACTTGTTTCAGTCATTTGACTGCGGCCATGCTGGAGCACCGCCTTTAGTCGAGCAAATCGATCCCGGGACTTATTCTTTGTAAGCCCAGTACTTATTCTATCGGTCTCTTTTGCCGACGAGGACGTAAACACACCAGCATCGGTTGTCAAGCAATGCTAGGGGGACAAACACAGACAAACACACATATATATATATATATACATATATACGACAGGCTTCTTTCAGTTTCCGTCTACCAAATCCACTCACAAGGCATTGGTCGGCCCGGGGCTATAGCAGAAGACACTTGCCCAAGATGCCACGCAGTGGGACTGAACCCGGAACCATGTGGTTGGTTAGCAAGCTACTTACCACACAGCCACTCCTGCGCCTATAGCATTGTGGTGCATCTTTATGCAGGTAATATCACGGTCAGCGACATTGAATATCGAAATAGTGCACTTTTAAAGATAACTATGTGTAAATGACTGGACTGACGATTAATCTAGACCAGGCCTGGCCAACTCGAATTACATTGCGGGTCACTTTAATCACAGAAATTTTTTTGAGCGTCGCTTGTATACTGACAGAATTGAAAGCATTTTGCTTACTCATGCTATTATTACAACAATAAATAAATGACCTTAATAGTTATCGCCAGGCAGTCCAGGAAAATAGGACGAATGCTGTTGATTAGCTCCAAGAGGCCATCGCCTCTAGCTAGCTATGTGTCACACAAACCTCAACGTTAAATATTTTCGTTGCAAAAACAGTATATATATATTTTTTGCTTTTTCTTACAACCTTTAATTTTTGATAAAATTTTAAAAACATTTGTTTAGATAAATCCATTTCAAGAAAGTATCAAGCGGGCTGCATGCGGCCTGCAAGTCTCAGGTTGGCCAGCTCTGATCAAGACCAAATAACAAGCTTTTGAATGTCCGGATTTTTAAGTACAAAATTAACATTAAAGGTTATTAGAGTTACAAAGAAGGCGGCGAACTGCTAGAATCGTTCGTACGACGGACAAATGCTCTGAGGCATTTTTTTAAAAGGCCCATTCACTGTTCACTTCCTGTGCATTATTCTATGTACTGTTCATGAACTTTTGGCTGCTTTTTTCTGATGAGCTGTAGTGCACTTGAGCACTATATACAATAAATTCATAATCAATATCATTATCATCATTATTATGACGGCTTAGTGGTTAGGATGTTGAACTGATGATCGCTAGATCGTGATTTCAATTCCTAGACCAGATGGTGCGTTATGTTCTTGAGCAAAACACTTCATCTCGCATTGCTCTGCGAATGCTTCGACACCCGACGCGTGGTACACGGTGCACCTGTTCAAACATGGGAATGAGAACATCTAAGGTTTGAATATCAAGAGTTCCACCCGCAGTAAACCCTATGTGCTTGATGGCGGCAGTCCTCGTAAACAGTGAGGATAATATAAACCTCCTGCAGGCTATCGTCACAGAGAATACATATTGGACTGGACAAACGCTCAACCTGCTACTGCAGGCAGAGCAGAGGATTTTAGACCAGCCCCCAGAAATAGTAGAAGTAAGGGAGGAAGTCGAGAGAGATTGAGCTAATGTGCGGCACGAACATTTGATCATTAGAAACAAATCGCTTGTGTAGGTCGTTCGGCAAAAGCTGGACTCTCATACATTATCTTCGACGGAAGAATCCATCATTAGACGGCGAGCTGGCAGAAACGTTAGCACGCCGGGCGAAATGCTTAGCGGTATTTCGTCTGCAGTTACGTTGAGAGTTCAAATTCCGCCGAGGTCGACTTTGCCTTTCATCCTTTCGGGGTCGATAAATTAAGTACCAGTTACACACTGGGGTCGATATAATCGACTTAATCCGTTTGTCTGTCCTTGTTTGTCACCCTGTGTTTAGCCCCTTGTGGGTAGTAAAGAAATAGGTATTGCGTTTGCCGTTACGTTCTAGGTTCAAATTCCGCCGAGGTTGACTTTGCCTTTCATCCTTTCGGGGTCGATAAATTAAGTACCAGTTGCGTACTGGGGTCGATCTAATCGACTGGCCGCCTCCCCCAAAAATTCGGGCCTTGTGCCTAGAGTGGTTAATAATTTTGTGGGTGTCTGCCAAGTCAGCTGCCAGACGTCGGAATTTCAATGTACCCATGCCCGTAAAGATCAAGGGCAATATATACAGTAAAAATGAATAAGCAGAACCGTTTGAGTGCCGAATGAGATGTCTTACGGTATTTCTTCCGGTTCTTTGCGCTCTTTGGGCTTGGTCCATGGGATGTGATTTGTTGTCGAGCCTAACACTACGAACCGGTCTTTTGAATGTAACTCTAAGGAATATTTTCCATGTTTTTATTTTTTGCTGTCTGGTGAATAAAGTCTTTATGGTCATTCAAAAAACGAGAACAATTACAAAAAACAAGTGCTAATATTCCATTGAAAAAAGTCTATTGAATAAGAAATTCAATGTAAAGCTCGAAAGAGGAAAAAAATCTAAAGGTTTGAGTGGAATTTTTCGTTAGAGAATTCTTTCTGAAAATTTAGGCCTTTTTCTTTTCCGTCAAATTATTTTACTTTATTTCGTTTTTGGATTTGGTTTGCAAGATTCTTTATATGAGTTCGTGCGTTAAAGCATATTCTGTTGTGTCTGGGGAGAGTCATTTTCTTTTTGTGCCTTATAATGTAACACATCCTAAAATTTTCGTTACGTCTTGCAACCTTTTCAATAGTCAAGGTTGGAAGACGCAACGGATCTTTTCGGTTTGAACAGCAGTTTTATCTAGCGGTGTCATATGAAATTGTCACCCATAATTATGACCCTAGTATCGATCTATTGCATTTCAATCTGTTTTAGGGTTGGGGTTAGGGGTGGGGGGAACGGTATCTTTTTTTCTTCACAAATGTAAATAAACCCAATCTGTTTCTTAAACGAGGGACATATTCATACGGCACAGAATGTTTTTTTTTCAAACCGAAAAGATTCGACGCAACGAAAATTTTAGGATAATAAAAATAAGAAATAAGTGGAAATTTTACCGGTGCGTGTGTTACATTATAAAGCACAAAAAGAAAATGACTCTCCCCAGACACAACAGAATATTTTACTTTAGAATTGCTTACAAATCGTTTTTATTCCAGTTATTGGCATTACTTGTCAAAGGGAAATAACTTGTTATTGTGATACCAGTAATCTCCCTTCATTTATAATTTAGCGGGAAATAATATTACGTACATTTGTGTTCAAAGAACTTGTGTAAGTTGTTTCTCATAATTATTATTTCTTTTTAATTGTAAGTCAAGATAACAAACTCAACCTCTGGTTTCTAACTGGTTAAATAGTTCATCATATTAACAATATAATGATTTGATATCATAGGAACATCGATAACTCTTCTATCTGTCTACACAAAATTGTATTTTCCACTCTTTTTGTATATATACAATTTATATTACTTTCTAACTCTGCTTGTGTACGTGTATACACACACACGTGTGTATATGTGTGTAACGGAGGTAAAGAATACGCACGCCACCTGTTTTCGGCGTAACCCTAATTCTTACCCTAAACACCGGGTGTGCGTATTCTTTACCTTCGCCACGTTACGAAGACAATAAGCACAGAAACAAAACTTCAGGGAAGAGACAACTTTTAACAAATTTGGGCGATCCTTCGGTATAGGTACCGTAAGTACCGGAAGTGGCTTTGTTTACATTTCTGAAGATAACAGAAACCCTTTTCTCCCACCCCTAACTGTAAACCTAACCCTAACACACCCTACCCCCCCCATATATATATTAAAAAAAAACACTTTCTTGAAATGTATCGGGTACTTCCGGTACCTATACCGAAGTTTGCCCAAATTTGTACATATGTTTAGTACTTTGCCGTTGTCATCTTAATAGTAAAACACTGCATACGTATACAATAACTTTGGCAAAAGAGTAAGTTTTTGTAGGAAGCGTAAATTTTAGATAAAATCCAGTCTTTTGACCATGAACAAGTGTGTGTGTGATTTAAATACTAATTTTCTGTCTACCCTGTATAATATCGGCCGTAATAGATATACAATACTGTACATTTTGATTAATACTCTCACACACACAACACACACAACGTATATATATGTTATTCTTTCTGGGAAGAGTCTTTCTCTTTCAGTACCTTAAATGAGTGGAAATCGAACCAGTAAGTGTTAAATAATAAGGCACTAAAAGAGAATGACTTTCCCCAAAGAATCTTGCAAACCAAATACAAAAACGAAATACATACATACACACATACGTACTTGTATGTATACTCTTACTCTCTCTTTTACTTGTTTCAGTCATTTGACTGCGGCCATGCTGGAGCACCACCTTTAGTCGAGCAAATCGACCCCAGGACTTATTCTTTGTAAGCCCAGTACTTATTCTATCGGTCTCTTTTGCCGAACCACAAAGTGACGGCGACGTAAACACACCAGCATCGGTTGTCAAGCAATGCTAGGGGGACAAACACAGACACACAAACATAGACACACACACATATATATATATATATATATATATATATATACAACGGGCTTCTTTCAGTTTCTGTCTACCAAATCAACTCACAAGGCTTTGGTCGGCCCGAGGCTATAGTAGAAGACACTTACCCAAGATGCCATGCAGTGGGACTGAACCTGGAACCATGTGGTTGGTAAGCAAGCTACTTACCACACAGCCACTCCTGTACCTATATGCCACTCCTGCGCCTATATTTTTTCTTTTTTTTTTTTAGGGATGCTGTTTAATGGATTTGTGGGAAGTATGTCCACAGATGGTTTGTATGAACAAAGAAGGCACATTCTACGATGGTTATATCGGTGTCATGAATCAGAATTTCCGCTTGTCTCTCACTCTACCCCCTGATGGTTCTCTCCGGGAAGCTGAGCTAAAGTTTCAGCCTGATCTTTACTATCTTTTAATTGAGCACCAACCATTGATCAAACAGCGCCTAAGCCAGTGCCCAAGTGTTACAGCTTTTCTACAGGAATTGAAGGTATGTTTGAACCATTTTTTTACATGTTACACTAGCTACCTTCATTCATCATCATCTTTAAAGCACACAAAACCATCATGCTGCAGCTAGGACTGGACCTTTATGGTGTTAGGCTAGTTTTGGCGAAATCAAATCCTGAACCTGTTATTGATGTTACAATGAAATTTTGGTGGGGTTTGGCACATAAAAAGCACCATCCGATCGTAGCTGTTGCCAGCCTCGCCTGGCCTCCGTGTCCGGTGGCACGTAAGAAGCACCATCCGATCGTGGCCGTTTGCCAGCCTCGCCTGGCCACTGTGCCGGTGGCACGTAAAAAGCACCATCCGATCGTGGCCGTTTGCCAGCCTCGTCTGGCACCTGTGCCGGTGGCAGGTAAAAAGCACCCACTACACTCATGGAGTGGTTGGCGTTAGGAAGGGCATCCAGCCGTAGAAACATTGCCAGATCAGACTGGGCCTGGTGCAGCCTTCTGGCTTCCCAGACCCCAGTTGCACCGTCCAACCCATGCCAGCATGGAAAGCGGACGCTTAACGATGATGAGGATGATGATGATCACTTTTAGTTAAGGTAGTCACAAGCAGGTTTATTGGGTTGTCCGCAAAGTTCTTGCCGATTTATAGCAGCTTGCCTTTCGACTTATTATAGAACATGGTCGAGTCCATAAAATAGGATTTGACTACACCTCCATTTAGAGCACAGTTTAAGCTATCTTTTCATGGAAGAAGGCTTATGTTCCTATAACCTGTGTTAATTCTGTAACCCTTTAAAATGGAAGATAAGAAAGTTCATTTTCGCTACTTGATGCTTTGGGAACCAGACAAAAATTGCTGCAGCTCGGCTGGGATGTGTTACCCCACCCTCCATATTCACTAGATATTGCTCCTTCGGATTTCCACTTATTCAGGTCTCTGTAGAATAATCTTAATGGTAAAAATTTCAATTCCTTGGATGACGTAAAAAGATACCTTGATGAATTCTTTGCCATGAAACCACCTCAATTCTGGGAAGAGGGTATTTTCAAGTTAAAGGAAAGATGGAGACGCTTTGTGCAACAAAATGGTTCATATTTGGTTGATTAAAAATGTAATGTCAAGTATTTATTGAGCTTTTTCTTTCCTTTAAAAACCGGCACAAACTTTTCGGACAACCTAATAGTATAGAAGTAATAGATGTAAAATCATCTGCTGCAGAATCTTGGACCGGGAGTATTTTTAGTGACTGAATGATTGTGGTAATGAAATGTGCCATCACTTAATGATTCTGGTACAAGCATTATACTGTGCCTATTGAACACAGCTGTACTCAGGAGCAAGTGTGATTTTGGAGCAAAAAAATCATGCTTTTGCTAAAATTTTTTGGGTGCCTCTGTAGTTGTGAATAGACATAGACACATCACATCACCTGATCCTCCTACCTGTGATCCAGCTGAGCATCGAAGAAGTGACAGTCAGAGAGAGAGAGAGAGAGAGAGTGAGAGAGAGAGTGTGAGAGAGAGAGAGAGAGAGAGCTGTACTAGCACTCAGCTGAGATTCATTTACAGCAGAGTAAAGTGGGGCAATCTCTATATATATAAACGGTAAAATGTCTGTGTGTGTGTGTGTGTCCGTGTTCTTTATACAAATCCACAATTTTTCAGTTAGAGGGATCACACTTTCTATGGTCATTCAAAACCGTCCAAGGATGGTCGTGCACATCTTTACATTTCCCCAGTCACCCTGCAAAGCCATTAAAAAATCAATAGAAGTGACAAAATGCCCGAAAGTTGATACGCCAATTGAATGCCAGCTAGTTGTAAGTGATTGGTCGGAGATTTGGACAGTACTTGCATGTATGTG
The DNA here is from genome assembly GCF_006345805.1 of Octopus sinensis. Taxonomy (NCBI): domain Eukaryota; kingdom Metazoa; phylum Mollusca; class Cephalopoda; order Octopoda; family Octopodidae; genus Octopus; species Octopus sinensis. Next base: position 21,729 of record NW_021833063.1, read on the forward strand.
CACACGCACGCAGCTGTATATGCATGCACTAGCATGAATTAAAGGGTCTTTCTTAAAGATACAATACATCACCTAATCCAGGAACTGAGCCCACAACTTTTTTTATCGTGAAGCCATCATCCTTACCACTAGGTCAAATGTGGGCTCTTTGACTTAGTTTTTAAAAAATGCACTATTTAGAGCACTTTGTCAAGGGGCACAACATGCATCACTTTGAATATATTCTGTAGCTGATGACATAAAAGACATCTGTTGTTGGACTCAGTATACACCGGGGTTTTGAACAATGCCGTGTATACAATAAGTAACAATAAACAAAACAAATAATAAAAATTCCCCAAAGGTAGGGAGTTCTTTACAGGGACAACCAAGGAACCCCACACAGTCTGGTTATTCTAACCATCAGATGCACCTCAGTAGGTGCCTCTCTCCTTCTCAGCTCCTCCAGTTTACAAACCAAAGTTGAGAGTCGGCCCATTCTCGCAGGCCATCCTCACCACATTCACCCAGCTTTCAATAAATTTAACGAGAGGCAGAAATTCTCTCTCTTCTCTCAATTTGCTTTTAAAGTGGAACTTGAAAAAGTCGATGAGGGCTTGGCTGAAGAGATTTGATGTACCAAGTCTACTAGCTTAAGCGGATCTTTTCGGTTTGAACAGCAGTTTTTAACATAATTTCTAGGTAACTAAAAAATTTTAAACTTCGTATACTGGTAAAATGTGTTTATAAAACATCTTTTTCTCTTGGCTTTATTGAGAAAATTCTATAGTTTGTAAGATATTTGTTGTTTTTTTTCTTCAATTTCTGCAATTTCAACCAATCACTGATGTCTGTTCAGGTAAAAAAACATTCCGTGCTGTATGAATATGTCCCTCGTTTAAGAAACAGATTGGGTTTATTTACATATGTGAAGAAAAAAGATACCCTTCCCCTACACCTAACCCTAACCCTAAAACAGATTGAAATGCAATAGATCGGTACTAGGGTCATAATTATGGGTGACAATTTCATATGACACCGCTAGAAAAAACTGCTGTTCAAACCGAAAAGAAATGCTTAAGCCTACAAATTTATGTGAATGATCTTGAGATAAATGAATTTATAATAGAAAGAATTTAATTGGAAATTGTTTTTTTCTTGCAGGTTCTTCTTGAAAAAGTTGTTGAAAAACCTAACAGATCATCAGAACAGTTTTTTCGAGTACCGAATCGATTGCTTAATGAGTTGAAGCAACTAGGCTGGGATAAATTGGTCTATATTGGTCCTGCTTTCAAAAAACTGCATCTCAGCAAGGAAGACGATGAAGGGCGCACTCATATATTGAAGATACAACTTCATGCTGAACACCCTCGGGTACAACCTACCTGTGTTACTGACCTTCCAAAAATGTTTAAATACACCTGGAATCCAAATAGTAAACTGATTGATCTTTATACCCAGTTTGAAAGAGTGATCCAATCTTATCAGATGTTCTGGGATGCCATGGAAGAAATCGACAAAAAAACATGGGTTTTGGAACCCGAGAAGCCTACATATAGCGCTACGTTTCGAAGAATAGCTCTAAGTCCAAATTCATCTCTCCAGGTAATATTTGATCCTGACGAACCCCAGAACTTCGTCCAGTGTCAGTTCATTGGTGCCGAGAGTGTGGTCGATCCACTTAAGCAAAATCTAAACACGAATCTCCAGAAATGGGACATGGGCATAAATGTTCTTCAGAATCTTGAGAATTTACTGGAGATCGAGTTTCCTTCTCCGGCTTTCACGAAGAAGGAAGAATTTCTTGGGGAATGTGGTATTTGCTATTCTTATCGACTTGGCATGGAACTGCCAAGCAAAGTGTGTGAAAGCGCCCAGTGTGGTCAACCTTATCACCAGTCGTGCCTCTATGAATGGTTAAAAACTCTGCCATCTAGTCGTTATAGTTATAACATGGTGTTTGGGGAATGCCCAATATGCATGAAACCTTTAACAGTTACTGTTACTACATCTGCAGATTAAACTGTTTGTAATTACAGTAACATGAATGTTTATCATTATCCCTATGATGTTATTGTTGGAATTTATTTTCTAAATAGGCATAGGAGAGGCTGTGTGGTAAGCAGCTTGCTTATCAACCACATGGTTCCGGGTTCAGTCCCACTGCGTGGCACCTTGGGCAAGTGTCTTCTACTATAGCCCCGGGCCGACCAAAGCCTTGTGAGTAGATTTGGTAGACGGAAATTGAAAGAAGCCCGTCATATGTATGTGTGTGTGTGTATGTTCCCCCAACATCACTTGAGAACCAATGCTGGTGTGTTTACATCCCCGTAACTTAGCAGTTCGGCAAAAGAGACCGATAGAATAAGTACTAGGCTTACAAAGAATAAGTCTTGGGGTCGATTTGCTCGACTAAAGGCGGTGCTCCAGCATGGCCACAGTCAAATGACTGAAACAAGTAAAAAAGAGCTTCTCAGTAGTTATCATAAATCCTTTCAAATACTTTAATTTAGCGATTATTTATATATAATCGCATCTGTTTTCCATGGTGGCATGGGTTGGATGGTTTGACAGAACCCAGCTTGCTGTAGGGCTGTGCTGAGCTCTAGTGTCAGCTTTTGGCATAATTTCTTTGGCTGGATGCCCTTCCCAATGCCAACCCCATTACAGTGTGTTCCAGGTACTTTTTCATATGACTGGCACTCGAAAAGTCACCAAGTAACTCACAAGTCAAGTAAAGAATGGGAAAACAGGAAAAAACAGAAAAAGAAAGCCCCCTCTAAATAAGAGGGAGGAGTATTTGAAAGGTGGGGAGGTGGCTTTATGCCAGCTGTTAGGAGGTCGAAGTGTGATAGAAGTACAAGAAGGTGGTGAGCTGGCAGAAACGTTAGCACGCCTGGCGAAATGCTTAATGCTATTTTGTCTGTCTTTATGTTCTGAGTTCAAATTCTGCTGAGGTCGACTTTGCCTGTCATCCTTTTGGGGTCGATAAATTAAGTACCAGTTACGCACTGGGGTTGATGTAATTGACTTAATCCCTTTGTCTGTCGTTGTTTTTTTCCCTCTATGTTTGGCCCCTTATGGGCAATACAGAAATAAGAGGTACAAGCGGTTGTCTTGTTATAGGAAAGAGACACATGGCTACCCCATAAAAGAAGGGGTGGGAGTAGCTAGGGAGAAGATAGGAATGGTGGTGATACAAGATACAAGAAGCTTTGCTGCTGTTAACCAATGAACTGTGAAGTAAGTGTGGAAGCTGTTGTCAGTCAGGCAGACTGGGTCAAAGAGTTGTTATATATATATATATATATATATATATATATATATGTTCCTGAAGGGCATATCATAATGGTTGTGTTAGGTGGATACATGACCAAATGGCTCAGAAGGACCTTTCACTGATTGATATATATATATATGTATATATATATATATACCTCTATACCACTATTACTACAATATATCACTGTCACAATATACCACTTTTATACTATACCACTGTGGAGGTGCATGGCCTAGTGGTTAGAGCAGTGGACTCGCGGCCGAGGGATCGCGGGTTTGAATCTCAGACCGGGTGGTGTGTGTATTTATGAGTGAAACACCTAAGCTCCACGTGGCTCCGGCAGAAGGTAATGGCAAACTTCTGACTCTTTCACCACAACTTTCTCTCACTCTTTCCTCCTGCATCTTGCAGCTCACCTGTGACAGACCGTCGTCCTGTCCAGGTTGGAAACCTATACACCAAGGAAACCGGGAAACCGGCCCTTATAAGCCAGGCATGGCTCGCGAAGGAACAAACAATACTATACCACTGCCATTACAATATACCACTACTTTTACACTATACTGTTAAAACAATACACCAGTTATATACCAATAACACCACTATAGCCACAACACACCATTGCTGTTCAGGAATTTGGACCTGGAGATCTCCATTTCCAGCGACTTCGAGGGCCACCTCCCAGTGGTGTTGGGTGTCAACGAAGAGCTCTTGACTACAAAAAAAACAACCAAAGTTTTTTTTTTTCCCAAGGTCTGGGGTCTCCTGCCTCTAAGCCCTAGACTATCACCTAATCACCCTTACCCATCTTGTTGCTTAACAACACACACCATTGCTGCTACATTATATCACTTTTATCACAATATCTGGCACTACCTCAGTATATTACTGTTACTACAATAATATACCAGTGTTACTATATATCATTTTGACCACACTTCATTGAACACTACCATTATGACAATATCCCACTGTTACTAAACTATACCAGTATACCATTGTTCTTTCAATAAACCATTGCTAACTACAATATACCATGGCTGTTATGCTATACTACTGTTGTTCTTTTAGCAATTGTCTTTTTTTAACCCTTCAGCATTCAGATTACTCTGTTGAAAGTAATGCTTGCTAATTTCACATTGTTTTGAGTTTATCGTACATTATCTTGCAGCTCTGTGAATGTTTATTTTTAAAATAACATTGTTGGGTAGGTGTGAGAGGTCTGATCTGGTCAGTTTGATCATAGAACAAGTAGAATATTTGGACCTGATATGGCTGGTTTGAATACTAAAGGATTAAGCAGTTTTTTGAGATTTCTTAAAACAAAAAGAAATTTATAATAGTTGTATACTGTCAACTTAACGTGACAGTAGGGGATTACACCACCGCTGTTTAGCCCTAGGAAGCATCAAACGCTTCCTGTCGGCTTCAACACACTTACTGTGTCCTTATATATATTTAGTGGAGGCGCAATGGCCCAGTGGTTAGGGCAGCGGACTCGCGGTCGTAGGATCGCGGTTTCGATTCCCAGACCGGGCGTTGTGAGTGTTTATTGAGTGAAAACACCTAAAACTCCACGAGGCTCTGGCAGGGATGGTGGTGATCCCTGCTGTACTCTTTCACCACAACTTTCTCTCACTCTTACTTCCTGTTTCTGTTGTACCTGTATTTCAAAGGGCCGGCCTTGTCACTCTCTGTGTCACGCTGAATATCCCCGAGAACTACGTTAAGGGTACACGTGTCTGTGGAGTGCTCAGCCACTTACACGTTAATTTCACGAGCAGGCTGTTCCGTTGATTCGGATCAACCGGAACCCTCATCGTCGTAACCGACGGAGTGCTTCCAATACACTTCTTTCATATCTTCGCCGATGAAGGTTTTTCGGACAATATATATATTTACGAAGGGGAAACAAATACCCCCAACAGCTAGTCTCCTCTTCGTAAGAGTGTCGAAGCGACAGGAAGCGTTCAATGCTTCCTAGGGCTAAACAGTGGTGGTGTAATCCCCCTACTGTCACGTTAAATTGACAGTATACAACTATTATATCGCCCCACCACCGTACATATCTCTATGAGATATTTAGAAATTTAATATTTCTGAAAAAGAAATTTCATATTCGTTTACTAAATATTGTTGTACACCTATTGCACTATTATTTTTTCTCGTGTCAAACGCTTTAGTTTGACCAGAATAAGTACCAGTTGAGGTGATCGATTTACCCTGTTCCTCAAACCTTTCTGGCCTTGTACCAAAATTTGAAACCAATGTTTGCACCCACTAAGGCGACAAGCTGGGAGAAAATGCTTAGTGGCATTTTGTCTATCTTTACCTTCTGAGTTCAAATTCCTCTGAGGTCGACTTGCCATTCATCCTTTTGGGGTCGATAAAATAAGTACCAGTTGAGCACTGGTAATCGACTTGCCTCTCCCTTAAAATTGCTGGGATCTTTTTGGTTTGAACGGCAGTTTTTTAAAAATAATTTCCACGTAACTAAACACTTTTAAACTTTGTATACTGGTAGAACGAGGGACATATTCATACGGCACAGAATGTTTTTTTTACCTCAATAGACGTCAGTGATAGGTTGAAATTGCAGAAATTGAAGAAAAAAAACAACAAATATCTTACAAACTATAGAATTTTCTCAAGAAAGCCAAGAGAAAAAGATGTTTTATAAACACATTCTACCAGTATACGGAGTTTACAATTTTTTAGTTACCTAGAAATTATGTTAAAAACTGCCGTTCAAACCGAAAAGATCCAAAACTTTTTTTCATCAAAATAGCAGTAAACGATTAATCGAGCAAGATCACGAAGTCAGTCATTCCCCCATAAATATTAATGAGCAAATCAAAAGGAATGTAAAATGTTCAATTGTGGTGCTGCCAGTATGGTACGTAACTCTACTTTTGCCAATCCAAGTTATTTCCCTTTATCGTAACTCTTCCGAAAAATTGCTTAGCATTATTTCTTTCGGGTACTTTTATATTCTGAGTTCGAGGCTTTACATTTTGAGTTCAAGTGTCGCCGTGATCGATTTTGCCTTTCATCCTTTCGGTGTCGATTAAAGAAGTACCAGTTACACACTGAGATCGATATAATCGACTTAATCCGTTTGTTTGTTCTTGTTTGTCCTGTCTGTGTTTAGCTCCTTGTGGGTAGTAAAGAAATAGGTATTTCTTTCGGGGCTTTTATATTCTGCACTGGGGTCGATGTAATCGACTTAATCCGTTTGTCTGTCCTTGTTTGTCCCCCCTGTGTTTAGGTATTTCTTTCGGGGCTTTTATATTCTGATTTCGAGGCTTTACATTCTGAGTTTAAGTGTCGTCGTAGTCGATTTTGCCTTTCATCCTTTCGAGGTGGATTAAATAAGTACGATTTAAGTATTGGGGTCGATGTAATGGACTAAAACCCTCGCTGGCCTTGTGCCAAAATTAGAAAGCGCTATCACTTATGTGTAAAGAATAATGAACAAGATGTCATTTTCATACGTATGGAATTAGTCTAACTGTCTGTCTCTCTCATAAACTCTTATCATCAGCAGTTTTATGAAGGAAAAGTGAGAGCAGACGACAATGAATTAATGAATAAATGAATAACAATGACATTGGTCGTTTCAATGCTCGTTTCAAGCTATTGTTAAGTCACTCTTAAGCAGAACTAAATACGTTATTAATAAATACTAGCAGTGTTGCTCGGGTTTGTTTTCTTTTTAACCCTTTAGAAAACGGAATTTTTGAAAAGTAAAAAATTCGCATTATGTAGCTTGTTATTCTCTTTAAGTGAACATTTTTCTAGTTAAAATACACCGAAAAATAGCGATACAGCAGTCAAAAATTCGTAAAAAATAGGGATTTTCATAGAAAAAAAGCACCATTTTGATGTAAATCATTTTTGGTGTTAACATGGTCCGATTTGAATTTTTCTTCTACGGAAGGAAGAGCAAGCCTTCTTCTATCATACTCTCAATTTTGGTCAACTTGCGCCGCAGGGTCTCGGAGGAGATAGTGCTAGTTGAAGGCTACCAAACCTGCCACATAGACAACTGCAGCTATATATATAGAGAGATTTTAGTGAAGAGGAAACGTAGTTTTCACAACTCTTCACAAGACCTCCGACACTGGTAGGGAGTATGGAAAGGACGTATCTTCGAGCTGGAGACATGGGCCGTATGCTTGCGACAGAGTGGATTCTGTTAATAACACCTAAGTATAGTGTTGAGGTGGGCAGTAGATTACGAGACCAAATGTCCAGGAAAACTGACAAAAAGGGCCTTGTTTCATCCGGACAATGCTCCAGCACACAAGTCCTTGGTTTCAATGGCTGCTATGTGTGACTATGGTTTTGAACTCGTTGATCAGCATCCCTTTTTCTCCTGATTTGGCCTCCTCTGATTATCATATGTTCCCCAACATGTAAATACACTTGGCTGGGAACCAGTATCGCAGTGATGGTGACGTCATATCTGCTGTTGAGATTTTTGACCAACAGGATGAAGGCTTTTTCACTAATGGGATCCAAGCACTCTTAACATCGATGGAAGAAGTGTGTGAATCGCAAAGGAGACTATGTTGAAAAAAAAAACCTCATTTGGCCAGATTTCATGAGACTATCTTTGGCAGCTATGAACTTTTCAGCCGACTCTCGTAAGTCTCCATTTTAGGTCACAGTGGAGTCAGAAATTAGGGTAATGCAAAGGACCTGAAAAAATATTTCAAGACATTTTTTAAAACCAATCTCTAAAGAATGAGCAGCAAGGTTGAGCGACGCCTGATTTGATCTGAGAGTTCCATGCACCTAGTGTCTTATACATTCGTACTTTCTTTATTTTATTATAACCTACGTTGTATTACTTGTTTCTTACATATGTTCAGTGGTTAGGGCATCGGTCTCACGATCATGCAGTATTGAGTTCGATTCCCGGACCGGGTTGTGTGTTGTGTTCTTGAACAAGACACTTTATTTCACGTTGCTCTAGTTCACTCAACTGTAGAAACGTGTCGCGACGTCACTGGTACCAAGCTATATTAGCCTTTGCCTTTCCCTTGGATAACATCGGTGGCATAGAAAGAGGAGGCTGGTATACATGGGAAACTGCTGGTCTTCCATAAACAGCCTTGCTCGGACTTGTTCCTCGGAGAGGAACTTTCTAGGTGCGATCTCATTGTCATTCATGACTGAAGGGTGTCTTTACCTTTTCTTACATACGCACAAGGTTAGAAATTGATGAACAGATGGTTAAGCAGAAGTCATTTATATAGACTCCAGTACTTCTATAATACTTTATTTTATCAGAATCAACCATAAAACCAGTGGACCTCACTCCTACACTATTCTGCAACCAGTTACTTGTTTTTTTCTTCCCTCATATACGGTCATTGGTCGAAATCGCACGGTCTGGTGGTCAGAGTGCTGCGCTCATGATCGAGAGATCGTGGTTTCAATTCCTTGATCGGGTAGTGTGTCGTGTTCTTGAGCAAAACACTTCATCTCATGTTGCTTTGACATGTGGTGCACCGTGCACCTATTCTGGCAACATTGATTTGATGGAAAAAGTGAGTTAACGCACAGCACATAAATTTGATCCCTATAAACAAATCATTTGTGCCGGTCGTTCAGGAAGAAGTCGTAGAACCGTAGTTCTCAGACTACGAGAGACTGCAATCACACGATAATTGAATCTCTTCATTTCAATATCAATGAATCCTATTGGTATGCTACCCTGAAATCATTTGAGTTACATCATCACTAAGTTCTGTTACATCGCCATCATGTCCCTCTATTACATCATATTGAGATCTATATATCTCCTATCTCGCTTACATTATCAGTGAGTCCTCCTGTTACAACAATCTCTCTCTCTCTCTTTCTATCTCTCTCTCTCTCTCTCTCTCTCTCTCTCTCTCCCTCTCTGTCAAATCATCTTGAAATAATTGATACATTTTGTTACGTGATCGGTAATTTTCTCCGCTAAATAAGACATTAGCATGTCCTCTGTTATATTGAAATCAGAGCCCCACTGCCACCCCACATTGCATATATATATTAAATCTCTCTTTTACGCCACCTTGTCCCTCTGTCACACCTTTTTTGAGCCCCTCTGTTACACCATATTGTGATCTTTGAGGATCTTTGGTTCCGTTTGTTACATCATATCTAAATATTGGTTTCAAATTTTATTACAAGGCCAAAAGGTTTGTGGGAGGGGCTAACTTTATTACATCGATCCCAGTGTTCAGCTGGTACTTATTTTGCCGACCATTAAAGGATAAAAGACAAACTCAACAACGGCGGAATTTGAACTCAGAACGCAAAGATGGACAAAATGCCACTAAGCATTTTGCCCGGTGTGCAAACGATTCTGATAGATTGCCGTCTTATTGATATTTGTCATTATTGGCAACAGTTCTGCTGCTGTGTCGGGAAATTGCTCAACCAGGACTGCAGATGGAATCTCAGATTTCCTTTTCCTGAGTTGATGTGGAGTTTAGATAATTTCAACACGGATGGGCCGTTGGCTGTACAGTGAAATCTTTTGCGATCGGTATTGCAGCCTCGGCGCTCTCTGTTGCAATGCTGGTTCTCTTATGAGAGAATCGACGAGATTCTTTCTCTTGGAAGCTTTTTGGTCAAACGTTTATCACACGTTTCTATTACCGTCGTTTTCACCTTATCTGTTAAAAGCATCTCGCATCATCAAGTATGGTATCGTTTCTTTTTGTTAGCTCTTCAGTAATTGATAGTGCATGCCTTCTCTGTACTTTTGTTTGCCTGGTGTTGTCTTAGGTTTTAAGAACTCAGAAGAGTAAGTAAAAACCGAGTGCTCGTTCGCAAATCAGATTATTATTTTACTATAACCATCAACGTATCATACTTATTGTACATACATTGTTGATTGGCCTGTTACTGTGGTTGTTGCCCTGATATAACATCTATTATGGATATACTGTGTTAAAATCAATGAATATTAGAGCAAGGCAAAGATTCATCCGGTAGCGACCAACGAGAACACCAGATGTATTTCGACCATTTTGAGAATTTTTAATGGCACAAACTCGCAGCCAGGTACGAACACGGACAAGAGATCGTCGTCTCTAATGTGGAAAAAATAAATAAGACATTCACTGATGTTGCGAGTAGTCGTTCGGTTGAATAGAAATTCATATATGCAATTAAATTAGAATAGTTATTTTTGTATCACAGGCGCAGACATGTGTGTGTGTGTGTGGTTAAGAAACTAGCTTTGCGATCCCGTGGTTTCAGGTTCAGTTCCGCTTCGGGTAAGTCTTTTCTACTATAGTCTCGGGCCGACAAATGCGTTGTGAGCAAAACTGGTAGACGTAGAAAGTGTATAGAAACCTACCATGTGTATGTGTGTGTGTGTGTGTGTGTGTGCGCGCGCGCGCGCGTGTCTGTGTTACTTTACATCCAGTAACTTAGCGGTGTGGCAAAAGGGGCCGAGAAAAAAGGTAACGAAACTATAAAAAAAAAAGTGTACTGGAGTCAATTTGCTTCGACTGAAAACCCTTCAAGGCCGTGCTCCAGCATGGCCGTAGCCTAATTACTGAAACAAATAAACAATGAAATAGAATCGATATACCCTAAAAATGTGTTTTTGTTGTTGAATCTATTTACTGGAGATTCTTCTCAACAGTTAACAGCGACAAATATACCCCAACCCTTATAGACCAAACTATATCAAAGTTAACGACGAATCTTCCGTTATTGTAGAAAACAATGTTACGAAGCGACAAAACAGAGTAACAACTAATATACTCACACACACACAAGAAAAAAAAAAGCGATAAATTTTTAATGGACGCCATTTTGAATCGATCGCATTTATTATTATTATCCATGTCTCTTTTGAGTGTAGCAATCTTGTAACAGTCATCAAAGCCTTACATCATCAGTTCACTGAATCACGTTACCGTATTTAATAGAACATTATTTTTAGATTGATTGGCTGTATTTACTTTTCTTCTCATGCTCAGCCAGTGGGCAGCGATGCGTGAACTGCGCAGACATTGAGAAATGACAACGTCGGTCTGTATGTTATCACAGCTTCTTAGTGCTAGTAATGGCCAGTGTTAACAGAGGTAGGGATGGTAGCGATGATATTAATGGTGTTGTTGTTGGTGTTGGTGGTAGTGATGATAACGATACTGGTGGTGTCTCAACATTGCTGTTTCACAGACTGAATCGTATAACATCGTAACGTACACCAAAGTTCAACGAAATTACCTCAGTTACCACTGCTGCTGCAGCTGCAGCTGCTACTACTACTGCTGCTGCAGCTACTACTACTACTGCCGCTACTACAACCACCACCAGAACCACCATGACCGCCATCACAACCACCATGACCACCACCACCACCACAGCTGCTGCTGCTACTACTACAACTACTACTACTACCACTACTGTTGCTGCTATTACTACTACTACTACTACTACTACTACTACTACCACTACTACCGCCACTACTGCTGCTGCTGTTGCTACTACTACTACTACTACTACCGCCACTACTGCTGCTGCTGTTGCTACTACAACTACCACCACTACTACTACTACTACCACTACTGTTGCTGCTGCTGCTACTACCACTACTACTACTACTACTACTACTACTACTACTACTACACTACTACTACTACTACTACTACTACCACTACTACTACTACCACTACTACTACTACTACTACTACTACTACCACTACTGTTGCTGCTGCTGCTGCTACTACTACTACTACTACTACTACTACTACCACTACTGTTGCTGCTGCTGCTGCTACTACTACTACTACCACTACTGTTGCTGCTGCTGCTACTACTACTACTACTACTACTACTACTACAAGAACCTTTACTACTCTCGGCACAAGGCCCGAAATTTTTTTTGGGGAAGGGGCTAACTCTATTACATCTTGACACATGTCAAGAATGTGATTTTTATGAGGATACCATTCCTGATGAAGGGGACATTGTCTGCATGGTTTGTAAGATTTTTATTAATTTTTCTACCTGGACATAAACTCTGGAAACGGTTGTAGAAAGTGGACCTCCTCGAACTGTATTATATACCTTATATAACATTTATATATTTAAGAAAAAACATCGAATTTTATGGATCTTTTAATTGAAACTCTTAACCGCTCTTAATTTTAGTATTAAAAAATTTCTCTTTTTCTCACACTTCCTTCCATACGTATTCCATATGGGTTTTATTTACATGTATTTATATATATATATATAGTGACGTATATTTGCCATTTGAATATGGCTAACCCCTAAGGGTGGATGCTACTGTAGTTTGTAGCCCCAGGAAGACACCTCCTCCAGCTGGCTATAGACACACTTTCTGTGCCCTATCAGTATTTGTGAAGGGGAGTCATCCTTCCCGTCTTCAACTCGAGTTTTAAGGTATTGACCTATCATATATATATATATATATGGAGAGTTTACGAAAAAATCAAAAGACGAAGACAGGTGGTGTACAAAACAAACAGATGTATTAGTATAACGCTCAGGAATAAAAAAAAGTCTTTTACGTTTCGAGCCTATGCTCTTCTACAGGAAGGGACACAGAAAAAAACAAGGAGAGAAAAAAATGTGTGTAGTGGCTAACGATCTATAATGGCGACTATATATATATATACTCTTTTACTCTTTTACTTGTTTCAGTCATTTGACTGCGGCCATGCTGGAGCACCGCCTTTAGTCGAGCAAATCGACCCCGGGACTTATTCTTTGTAAGCCCAGTACTTATTCTATCGGTCTCTTTTTGCCGAACCGCTAAGCTGGGACGTAAACACACCAGCATCGGTTGTCAAGCAATGCTAGGGGGACAAACACAGACACACAAACACACACACCCATATATATATATATACATATATACGACAGGCTTCTTTCAGTTTCCGTCTACCAAATCCACTCACAAGGCATTGGCCGGCCCGGGGCTATAGCAGAAGATACTTGCCCAAGATGCCACGCAGTGGGACTGAACCCGGAACCATGTGGTTGGTTAGCAAGCTACTTACCACACAGCCACTCCTGCGCCTATATATATATATAACTGTATCAGTATGATTGCCTAATTTGAGTTTATATCTTAATTTATATATTGCATGCAGTTAATGGCGTGTGTTACCGCGTAATATGAAATATACTTTTACCAAACGACTTGCATAAAATGGTTTAAAACGTCTTTGTTTCGGTGCGTCGTTGTCATCTTTCCTGGAATGCCAGCCTGGAGATCTCTTTTTATTTCACCTTTCGTTGTTTCAGGCATTGAACTGTGATTACGCTGGGTCCCCGCATTGAAGAGTTTAACCCATTGCCGGCTATGAGTCCCATTTGGAGATCTGCTAAAAAAACAGTCTCACAGCCGGTTGTTCGTTGTATTTAAAGTAAATTGCTTATGTACATTGTATTAGCAGAGGAGTCTTTAACAATATTTAGTAATATAAGGTTTGTCATTATTAGCTCTGGCTAATTCTAGAGGACATCTTATGCCATAAGTCGCAATTTTTGAACTACAAAAATATTGACTGTTTCGAAAACGGTTTTTATTTTTTGCATTTCCCATCTATATCATTCATTGATATTTCATACACATTCGCATTTGATACTACAGCTTTGAAAAAAAGCTAAAATGTTTATTTTGAATATAAAAGGATAAATATGCTTTTTTTTCAGTAATCCCCATTTGGGACTTTTCGAAAAAATTATCGTAATTTCCAAAATGATTCACTTATGAAGAAAATTTAAATACTATAAGACAACTGGCAAAGCCAAAAAATATGAAAAAAAAAAAAAAAATTGATAGTTAAAGGGTTAAGTGGAAATAACTCGGCCTCAGTACTTATGATGTTTTGTTTTAAAGTCTTGTATTTATTCTATCGATTTCTTGCCGAACTTCTAAGTTACGTCGATGTTATTAAAGGCTTGCGTTTGTTTACGGAGTGGTAACAAAAAGAAACACAGACACATACACACACACATTCTCTTATTCTTTTACTTGTTTCAGTCATGTAGCTGCGGCCATGCTGGAGTAGCACTTCAAAGAGTCTTTTTTTTAGTCGAAGAAATCGATCAAGGGACTTATTCTTTGTTAGCTTAGTACTGATTCTATCGGGTCTCTTTTGCCGAAGCGCTAAGTTACGGGGAAGTAAACACACCAGCATCGGTTGCCAAGCGATGGTGGTGGTGGTGATGGTGAGGTGACAAACACAGATACGAAGTCACACACACACGCACACATATATATCCGACTAGGCTTTGGTTGGCCCGAGGCTGTAGTAGCAGACATTTACCCAAGGTGTCACGCAGTTGGACCGAGCATAGAACCATGTGATTGAGAAGCCTGCGCTTATATATATATATAGGCGCAGGAGTGGCTGTGTGGTAAGTAGCTTGCTTACTAACCACATGGTTCCGGGTTCAGTCCCACTGCGTGGCACCTTGGGCAAGTGTCTTTTACTATAGCCTCGGGCCGACCAATGCCTTGTGAGTGGATTTGGTAGACGGAAACTGAAAGAAGCCCGTCGCATATATGTATATGTATGTATGTGTGTGTATATGTTTGTGCGTTTGCCCCTCCCCCATCGTTTGACAACCGATGCTGGTGTGTTTATGTACCCGTAGCGGTTCGGCAAAAGATATCCGATATAATAAGTACTAGGCTTACAAAGAATAAGTCCTGAGGTCGAGTTGCTCGACTGAAGGCGGTGCTCCAGCATGGTCACAGTCAAATGACTGAAACAAGTAAAAGTAAAAGAAAAAGAAAAAGAATATATATATATATACATATATATGTGTGTGTGTGTGTATATATACACACACACATAAGAATTTTGCTTAGCGTTATATTAACTATATAGTTTTCGTCTACCAAATTCACTCACAAGACACAGTAGAAAACAACATGTCCAAGGTGCCGTGCAGCGAGATTGAACACAGCTATTCCCCACACTTATAAACAGAAATCTTTAAATCTGTAGAATTTGTCTATTTTCAAAATTCGTAAACTTTTCCAATCGATCTGTGAGGCAGAGTAAAGTGCAATATCATGGCGCCTGAGAAGGCAAGTTTATTGGTATTAGAAACTAATTGGACGGAAAATTTACTTATTTATTTTATAAGGGAAATAATACTCGTGTTTTGAGCAACATACAAACTTATTTAGATAACCAAATGAAGAAACTGGACTACAACATCGGCCAATTGACGCCGAAATAATAATTCAGAAACATGTCCAGTGATCTGAATAATAATAATAATAATAATAATAATATAATAATAATAATAATAATAATGATAATATAATAATAATAATGTCTTAACTGGTACATCACAAGTATTGAGAAGAGCATTGTCGATGTGAGAACTATTACTACCCATGTATTTTAATTTAACTTAAAAAAAAAGATGAACGAACTATTGAGTTTAGTTTAATGGCCTACCAATGTATACTATGAGTTTCTTTGCCCTAGGAGTCGGGAAGACACTCGGCAAGAAATGGAAGCAAATTTGAAAGAAGAAAAAAAATATAATATAATAATAATAATAATAATAATAATAATAATGATAATAATAATAATAATAATGATAATATTAATAATAATGATAATAATAATAATAATGATAATAATAATAATGATAATAATAATAATAATAATAATGATAATAATAATAATAATAATACTATTTTTTTAGACATTCACTAGCACAATACTAAATACAAAACCAAATATATGGCACACTAGGCATAACAACATCCCGAACTTCCAATCTGTTGTCTCTTGAAGTCTCTGGATGAGACTTGTACAAATATAAAGCAAAAGTCAAACATAGAATGATAATAATAATAATAATAATAATAATAATAATAATAATAATAATATAATAATAATAATGATAATAATAATAATAATAATAATGTTTTTTTTTAGACATTCACTAGTACAACACTAAATACAAAAGCAAATATATGGCACACTAGGCATAACATCACGAACTTCCAGCCTGTTGTCTCTTGAGGTCTCTGGGTGAGACTTGGAGCCAACTTGTACAAATGTAAAGCAAATGTCAAACATAAAATAATAATAATAATAATAATAATAATAATAATAATAATAATAATAATAATAAATGCCCTGATGCAGTACCAGGCAGTGGCTCTCATGGCTTCTGATCTTAACTGATTGGAAGTGTTATCATGTACATTGTTTTGTCTTGGTATAAAAGATGGGCTACAGCAAATATTCTGCTCAATACCACAGATTTGCTTGTCAGTTGTTTGACCTTAACCAGTTGAGCATGTCCCTTAGTGGCTGACGATATGTGCATCTCTGATCACGAGCAGAAGTAGTGGGGGAGCATCATGGCCATGTGTTGAGAGGGATTCTTTGGAGTTTGAATGGTTCACCTCTGGAAAACATAGGTGTTTCGTTCAACATCCTAAAGCAACCCTTATTCAGGGACCGTTTGAGCAGGATGGCTACTCAACCTGAAGAAAATTCTAACTGGGCCCCACCTGCAAGGTCATGTGCTGTTTATCTTGATATGAGATCACCATGTCGCGCACATATGGTTGTGATGCATGTGCCTGGTGTACCTTTATCAGACGGGTAGTCATGATGGGTATATTGGGCTTCGTATATTTTACCCCAGTGTCACTTTGATGGCATGAACTGCTCTCTCACATAATAATAATAATAATAATAGGTGACTACAGTACCAATTATTGTAAGATCTCTAGGAATGATAAAAAAAGGTACTGAAACCTATTTGAAAATGATTCTAGGCTTACCATCCCTACAGGAAGTGCAAAAAATCGTATTAACTGGAACGGCTCATGTACTGAGAAGAGCATTATCGCTGTGAAAACAACATCCATCTATGAATTTATTTATTTATTAATTTTTAAATACATATTTTATCTGTTAATTTGCGCGTGTAATCTGGGAATACATACAATGAGCTTCTCTGCCCAAGGTGCATGGAAAACACTCGGCGAGAAACGGAAGAAAATTTGAAGAAAGAAGGAAAAACATAATAATGATAATAATATAAAAAAATAAATGCTCCTTTTTAAAGCCTAGTCAGGCTCATGGGGCCGGTTTCCCGGTTTCTATGGCGTGTGTGTTCCTCAGCCGGACGGGATGCCAGTCCGTCGCAGCGTTACTCCTTTTTGCCAGCTTAGTGCACTGGAGCAACGTGAAATGAAGTGCTTATAGAACGTCATGATGGAACATTTACGGACCGTATTGCACGGCTGGCAGAGGACTATGAGCAACCGACGGCACTCTAAATACGATCAGGATGCTGACACCCTAACCACTAAGCCACGCGCCTCCACAAGTAATAATAATAATAATAATAATAATAATAATAATAATAATAATAATAATAATAATATTATTATTATTATAACATCGAAAAATACCTTAGGAATGAGAACCCAGGTTCCAAATTTCCCCGAGATACCTGATGAAGGCTGGAGGGCATATCAGCCAAAACGTTGTGTTAACAACAAACAAGATGAGGACACATATCCGTCGAATGTAAATAATGTAAATAATGTCCCGAATTGTTGTAGACCGCCGCTACCGCCACCACCACCACCAACACTGCCACTACTACTACTACTACTACTACTACTACTACTACTAATACTACTACTACTACTACTACTACATTCTCTCTTGGCCACAAGGGCAGCAAAGAGTATTCCGGGCAATACAAAGACAAAGAACGTTGAGGATTTACATAAACACGTGTGAGCAAATAATAATAATAATAATAATGATAATCCTTTCTCCGAAGGCACAATGCCTGAAATTTGGGGTAGGGGGCTAGTAGATTACATCGACTCCAGTGCGTAACTGGTACTTGTTTCATGGGACCCGAAAGTCTGAATTTGACCTCAGAACGTGAAGACGGACGAAAGGCTGCTAAGCATTTCACCCGGCGCACTAACGGTTCTGCCGGCTCGCAGCCTTAATAATCATAATAATAATCCTTTCTAATATAGGCACAAGGTCTGAAATTTGGGGGAGTGGACTAGTCGATTAGATCGACCCCCAGTGTTTCACTGGTACTTAATTTATCGGTCCCGAAAGGATGAAAGGCAAAGTCGACGTCGGAGGTATTTGAACTCGGGACGTAGCGACAGACGAAATGCCTATTTCTTTACTACCCACAAGGGTCTAAACACAGAGAGGACAAACAAGGACAGACAAACGGATTATGTCGATTACATCGGCCCCAGTGCGTAACTGGTACTTAATTTATCGACCCTGAAAGTATGAAAGGTAAAGTCTACCTCGGCGGAATTTGAACTCAGAACGTAACGGCAGACGAAATACGGCTAAGCATTTCACCCGCCGTGCTAACGTTTCTGCCAGCTCGCCGGCTTTTTTTTTTTGATGGAACGCTTCACGAATTTGCGTGTCATCCTTGCGCAGGGGCCATACTAATCTTCTCCGTATCGTTCCAATTTTAGAATATGTACCGCCGTTAATCATTTCGCCCGGCGTTCTAACGTGTCTGCCAGATCACCGCCTTTACAATCATAATAATGATTACAAGTAACTCGAAAATTCTAACAAAAAACAAACAAAAAAAAAACATTCCCAATAGGACGAATAAACGCCACCCAGGGTAAACCGAGAAACCGTACTGTTTCCAAGCCATCCTACTCAGCAGGAGTATCATGGTAAGTGCTACTCTCTTCCCTATGTGCTTCAGCCTAGAACCGCTATCTTGGAGTACTTACGCTCACTCGGGCCTTACTTGTAACATTCACCCACCTTTTAACAAATTTGTTGGAGGGCAGCGTTCCATCTCAACAATCACTTTCCTTTTCAAATGGAATTTTAAAAAGTCGATAAGGGCTCAACCGAAAGTGAAAATACCTTTATTCCTTTCAATTATGTTCTTCACACAACCCCTTTCGCCATAGTCACTAGACAGAGAAAACTACCTGCGGTTCCCGGTCAAAGGAAAGCGACGGGGTGATCTTAACGACAGAGTCAACGCCCAGAGTTTCTGAGGACGCCGTCGCTCTTACCCACCCCATTCCTTTATAGAACGCCATGATGGAATAGCTCGGAACCGCATTGCACGCCTGGCAGAGAGGGCTATGAGCACCCGACGGCACTCTAGATACTATGCACACGATCTCCGTCTACGCTTGATCTAGGACTGCAGCTCTGCCAAAGAAAGGAGCTGCAGAAAAGCGCGTCTGGTAAACGGCGACGACAAATTCTCATTGTCAAGAAATTGCTGGAGGTGTCGTAACCTCGGTGCATGTCTGCGTGTCGTTTGCTACGGCCTGCCTTGTCCTTCACGCAGTGGATGTTCACAGTAAATGGACCATCTGACCAGTGGAATACGTCCGCTCAACAGAAAATAGAAGAGCAAGTGCCTCGTTCTGGTCAGCTCTGAAGCGAGGCAAAGCAGGACAGTCAGATGGTATTGGCGGCGAGCTGGCAGAAACGTTAGCACGCCGGGCGAAATGCTTAGCAGTATTTCGTCTGTCGCTACGTTCTGAGTTCAAATTCCGCCAAGGTCGACTTTGCCTTTCATCCTTTCGGGGTCGATAAATTAAGTACCAGTTACGCACTGGCGTCGATGTAATCGACTTAATACCTATGTCTGTCCTTGTTTGTCCCCTCTGTGTTTAGCCCCTTGTGGACAGTAAAGAAACAGGTATTAGATGATAGATACGATGTAGATATTCGCCATCTCCGCTTGGCCCTACACGGAGAGTTTCGTGTGACCCATTTCTGGGTGAGACTAGCCATCTTGCTTCTCACATTATTACAGTTCTTGTCAATCTGGAAATCTGGATCAAAGCAAACAGTCCGCCCGTCTAGCGCTCCACGACGATGTTGGACGACATGGATCTCTCCCTATGCTGAATTGCAGGCTCAACAACTTCTGGTTAACTTTTATCCCTATCATTGCCTCGTATTCTCTTATAGCCGTGTCAACCACCTCGATGTATCTGGAGTCCGACACTATTACAATGACGTTACCCGTATACGCAAACACGGGTCTTCTGTATCCTTGTTCTTGTGAAATATCTCTCGAAACCTCCAATTTCTTCTACGGTGGCTGTAAAAGTCAGTACGTACAAAAAGGAAGAGATATCGCACCTTGACGATCGAACACATGACAACAAACAGTTCCGACACGTAACCATTAACTCTGACCACCGAACAAATATCGCTGTATATTGTAGTAGTACATGGTCATCATGTACTACGAGCTGGCAGAATCGTTAGCACGCAGGACGAAATGCTTAGCGGTATTTCGTCTGTCGCTACGTTCTGAGTTCAAATTCCGTCGAGGTCGACTTTGCCTTTCATCCTTTCGGGGTCAATTAAATAAGTAACAGTTACGCACTGGGGTCGATATAATCGACTTAATCCGTTTGTCTGTCCTTGTTTGTCCTCTCTGTGTTTAGCCCCTTGTGGGTAGTAAAGAAATAG
>NW_021833063.1:50000-84768 GCF_006345805.1 Octopus sinensis
TATCGGCCATAACGTCTGTTATTTAATACTTTCAGACTAACATTGCAATGGTTCACAACTTATTTGCTGTAGAAAATGTTTGACATAATTTTTAAATATTCAACATTAAGTTTTCTTAAGGCGGCAAGCTGGCAGAAACGTTAGAACGCCGGGCGAAATGCGTAGCCGTATTTCGTCTGCTGCTACGTTCTGAGTTCAAATTCCGCCGAGGTCGACATTACCTTTCATCCTTTCGGGGTCGATTAAATAAGTACCAGTTACGCACTGGGGTCGATATAATCGACTTAATCCGTTTGTCTGATCTTGTTTGTCCTCTCTGTGTTTAGCCCCTTGTGGGTAGTAAAAAAATAGGTATTTCGTCTGCCGCTACGTTCTGAGTTCAAGTTCTGCCGAGGTCGACTTTGCCTTTCATCCTTTCGGGGTCGATTAAATAAGTACCAGTTACGCATTGGGGTCGATATAATCGACTTAATCATCCGTCTGTCTGTCCTTGTTTGTCCTCTCTGTGTTTAGCCCCTTGTGGGTAGTAAAGAAATAGGTATTTCGTCTGTCTTTACGTTCTGAGTTCAAATTCCGCCGAGTTCGACTTTGCCTTTCATCCTTTCGGGGTCGATAGATTAATTACCAGTTGCGTGATGGGGTCGATCTAATCGACTGGCTCCCTCCCCCAAAATTTCGGGTCTTGTGCCTAGAGTTATTTGATTTTGTTTGTTCCTTCTCAAGCCATGCCTGGCTCCTATATATCAAAAGAATATGTTATAATAATGTTCCACACATATACAAAAACAGCCATACCAACAATCCAACATGCCTCCATCATCAGCTGCTCCACGGATATCATTATAGTTTCGACACCTGGGCAGTATCATTAAATCCGGCGATGCCAATAGCACTAAAATGAGCGTTGTTTGAGAACAAATATACGAAAGAAAACCACAGCTTTGAAACACATTTACCCTATGCACAACAGTATCGGTAAATATATTCACTAAGTAAATCTATAACTAACTCCTAAGTATGTAACTAAAGAGCTTTAAGTCATACAAAAAATATTCCTTACAGTCTTCCATAGTATAATATAAACATAAAGCTTAATAACCACATTGATTCAATCTAAATATGGGCAGGATTAGACGCTAACTTTAGAATTAAACTACATCAAAGAAACACATTAATCTATGTACATCTGTATCAATATTAATAGTAAACCTACAATAACTATATATACTGAATAGCGACCAATCTTTCAGTCCATGCAAATGATAATCCCATCAGTCTTCCATAGTTAATACTATAATAAAAAAAGTGAAAGCTTTATATTCAATTCTCTCCAAAGCGAAACACGATTGAATTTAATTTAACGAATAATATAGTAATTACGAGTGATAAACATTATTTCATAATTCGAAAGTTAATAATACAAACACTACATTCTCATTAATATTACCCTTACAAGATTTAATGTAAAATTACCAGTAACTAATAGAAACATTAAATTTTATTACACATACATACAGACACAGACACAGACACACAAAAACATATTTTTAAAATTTTATTTGTTTCGGTCAGTTGACTGTGGCCATGCAGGAGCACCACGTTTTTTTGTCGAGCAAATCGACCCCAGGACTTATTCTTTGTAAGTCTAGTACTTATTCTATCGGTTTCTCTTTACAGAACCGCTAAGTTACGGGAACGTAACCACACCAGTATCGGATGTCAAGCCATGTTTGGGGGGGGGGGACACAAACACACACACACATACCTATATACGACGGGCTTCTTTCAGTTTCCGTCTGCCATATCCACTCACAAGGCTTTGGTCGCCCCGAGGCTACAGTAGAAGACATTTGCCCAAGGTCCCAAGCCGTAGGACTGAATGCGGAACCATGTGGTTGGTAAGCAAGCTACTTACCACACAGCCACTCCTGCGCCTATATATGTGATTTAATTTCAAGCAAGTAAAATCTGTTGCTCAGGAGAAAGGAATATAGTTTTTACTTTTATTCTACTTCACTAAGATATTTATCAAACTAGGTATCTTAAGGTATTACTAAGCCGGCGTCAGCCTTGGAGTAATTTACGGCCAAGATTTCCCATAAATGTATTATAATCTAAGATATTTTCATATTTTTTCTAAACTCGAACAAGAAATACTGCCCCACCAGATGTAGGTGTTTATATACTAGCAGTCCGTCGGTTCCAGTTAGTCTGATCGACGGAATAGCCTGCTCGTGAAATTAACATGCAAGTGGTTGAGTACTCCACAGACATATGTACCCTTAATGTAGTTCTCAGGGAGATTCAGCATGACACAGAATGTGACGCGGTCGGACATTTGAAATACAGGTACTACTCATTTTTGCCAGCTGAGTGGACCGGAGCAACGTGAAATAAAGTGTCTTGTTCAAGGACATAACCTGCTGCCATCAATCGAACTCACGACCTTTCGATCGTGAGCCGGATACTCTAACCACTAAACCACATATATAAACACACACACAAACGTATATGTATATATGTGTGTATGTGTGAATATATGTGTGTATGTGTGAATATATGTGTGTATGTGTGAATATATGTGTGTATGTGTGAATATATGTGTGTATGTGTGAATATATGTGTGTATGTGTAAATGTATATGTGTATGTGTAAATGTATGTGTGTATGTGTGAATATATGTGTGTATGTGTGAATATATGTGTGTATGTGTGAATATATGTGTGTATGTGTGAATATATGTGTGTATGTGTGAATATATGTGTGTATGTGTGAATATATGTGTGTATGTGTAAATGTATATGTGTATGTGTAAATGTATGTGTGTATGTGTGAATATATGTGTGTATGTGTGAATATATGTGTGTATGTGTGAATATATGTGTGTATGTGTGGATATATTGTGTGATGTGTGAATATATGTGTGTATGTGTGAATATATGTGTGTATGTGTGAATATATGTGTTATGTGTAAATATATGTGTATGTGTAAATGTATGTGTGATGTGTGAATATATGTGTGTATGTGTGAATATATGTGTGTATGTGTGAATATATGTGTGTATGTGTGAATATATGTGTGTATGTGTGAATATATGTGTGTATGTGTGAATATATGTGTGTATGTGTGAATATATGTGTGTATGTGTAAATGTATATGTGTATGTGTAAATGTATGTGTGTATGTGTGAATATATGTGTGTATGTGTGAATATATGTGTGTATGTGTGAATATATGTGTGTATGTGTGAATATATGTGGTGTATGTGTAAATGTATATGTGTATGTGTAAATGTGTGTATGTGTGAATATATGTGTGTATGTGTGAATATGTGTGTATGTTGAATATAGTGTGTATGTGTGATATATGTGTGTATGTGTGATATATGTGTGTATGTGTGAATATATGTGTGTATGTGTGAATATATGTGTGTATGTGTGAATATATGTGTGTATGTGTAAATGTATATGTGTATGTGTAAATGTATGTGTGTATGTGTGAATATATGTGTGTATGTGTGAATATATGTGTGTATGTGTGAATATATGTGTGTATGTGTGAATATATGTGTGTATGTGTGAATATATGTGTGTATGTGTGTATATATGTGTGTATGTGTGAATATATGTGTGTATGTGTGAATATATGTGTGTAAGTGTGAATATATGTGTGTATGTGTGTATATATGTGTGTATGTGTGAATATATGTGTGTATGTGTGAATATATGTGTGTATGTGTGAATATATGTGTGTATGTGTAAATGTATGTCAGGTCTTTGTTCTGTCTGTACACTTTAGCAGAATACAAGTTAAGATGAATTCTTTAAAAATATTTCTTGAGTAAAGCCAAATTACTATCATCGCTGTAGTTCTGAGAGAATATTTTAGTTGATGCGAGCAAAACATTTTCCGTTGTGAAAAACATCGATAACCAATCTTTTTCTAAACTTAGCAACTTCAGTAACTGTGATATTTCTCTCTAAAAGAACTCTAATCCTCCTTTCCTATCAGGTTATCGTATATTTATTACTTCATCATTTGTCTGTGATTGTCTTTGTTAGAACACTCTTCACACTTCTTGTCACCGACTGACAACTCATTAATTCAATCTGACAATCTAGAATACTCCTTTGATGCTGTTTCTGTCTGAAACACTAAATCTTCATTTGTATGACAGTTTGTGTGAAAAGGAAATAATGCTCATTATGAAATATCGTTGTGTTAGCTATTTTCAGAAAAGTATGAAAATATTTACTGCTGTTCTGATAACTAGTGTCCAAACAATACTAAATTATGATCCTACTTGAAGGTATCTAAGAAAATTGGAGTTTAGCCTTAGTTTAGAAACTTAGCCAATTTAATAATTTGGAAGGACATCTCAGTAGAAACGGAGAAAAAGTGGTGGGTGGATATGAAAGTGAAACAAGAAGTGAAAGTTATAGAACTATTATAAACACTTATATACGATGTTGAAATTTCATTCGGTGACAAAGGGTTCATGTTCAAAATGTTAGAGTTCTCTTCTTTTCCATATCATAAATCCGTTTCTTGGCACCTCGGATGCCTTTTAGTATTCAGGTGGGATCTCCGGTTTGAGGATATTCTTCCTCTCTTTTTCTCATCCACCAGCTTCAGACTCTCTGAAACTGACCATGGTCACTGTCATTTTTCCTAATGTCATCTCGTCTCATCTTCTTCGCCCACTTATTCCTTGGAGAGTTGGAGGGGGGCAGACTCGTCAAGCACGCCTTTCATCAGGTCCTTTCAGAAGCTCATGAATGTTACCCAACCATCTTTTTCATGGTTTCCCTCTTGGTTCCCTGTCGGCTGGTTTTGACCGTAAACCCATCTAGCAATTCTGTAAAAGCAAAGCTGTCATCTTTCAATTCGGAGAAGTAGTGCCTCCATCTGGAAAACTTCTCTAGTTTACGAGTTACGCTCTCCATCGAGCTACGTTATTCAAAGACCTTTCAGAGGAACCACATCTCGGCCACTTGTTTTCACGATCCTATACTTTTGGACATTACACAGTCAAAATAGTACCTGTCACCTTACGATGCTTGTTACTAGAGCCTGTTATGACGACAGAAAAAGTAACCAAAGTGTTGTACCAGCCTTTGTCACTTCAATCTAAAGTACACATGTCTCCCTAACATTTGAGATGGTTATCATCTGACAACATAAAGCAGTCATCTATCTATCTATCTATCTATCTATCTATCTATCTATCTATCTATCTATCTATCTATCTATCTATCTATCTATCTATCTATCTATCTATCTATCTATACAAACGCACACACACGTGTATATATATATATATATATATATATATAGCTATATATATATACACACACACACATATTATATATATATATATATATATATTATATATATTATAATATATATATATTATATAGATTAGAGAAGAACTACCTTTTATCAATTCAACAATGAAATAACAATGATATAATTAAGTTATACCATATAGAAAAAAATTAAATAATGATAAAACATATATCAATAATTAAGCAAATAATTGTTGATTGATAACAGGTGGTTCTTCTCTAATTTATATATATATATATATATTATATATATATATAATATATATATATTACATATTGTGAAATTGATTAGTATTACTAAATTGAATTTTTCCCTGTAAGTTTGGAATAATATTCCCTAAAATTTTTATTATATATATGTATGTATATATATATATATATATATATATGTATATGTATGTAATATATATATATATATATATATATATATATATACATATATATATATATATATATATATATAATATATATATATATATATGTATATATATATGTTATGTATGTAATATATATATATATATATATATATATATATACATATATATATATAGATATTATATATATATATATATTATATATATATGTTATATATATACATACACACACACAACATGACAGTATAGATAATCAGGTGTTTACTCAAAAATAAAGTGCAGTGTATAAAACAGCGGATCAGGACGGTTTGGTATAAGGCGAATCAATAAGGCCGTGTAGTTTGTTTTTGAATGTGAAAAATATGACGATAATATGAAATTTAATTATATTTATTTTTCATAAACCGTACTCCGTTATTGACTAAATTTGCATAAGATAATTAAACACAAAGAACTCGCCGATTTAGCCGTCTATTTGCACAAACTAATTCGTAGCAATGTAATCATACACACGTTGAATACGCAGATATACACTTCCTATGTGTGCGCATGCACACTCTCTCTCGCACACACACATACACATCTTGTTAGTTTCTTTCATTTTTTTTTTGAAGTGATTTTTTTTTTCAATTTTCAAATTTCATTTTAATAATTTCTTCATATTTGTTTTGAATATGGTAATCAGAAAGAACGAAGCTGAGAGAAATTTTGGTGGAAGGGGGCGGTCGATTAGATCGACCTTAGTACGGAACTGGTGCTTAATTTATCGACCCCGAAAGGATGAAAGGTAATGTCGACCTCAGCGGAATTTGAACTCAGAACATAGACAGATGAAATACCTATTTCTTTACTACCCACAAGGGGCTAAACACAGAGGGGACAAACAAGGACAGACAAACGGATTAAGTCGATTATATCGACCCCAGTGCGTAACTGGTACTTATTTAATCGACCCCGAAAGGATGAAAGGCAAAGTCGGCCTCGGCGGAATTTGAACTCAGAACATAGACAGACGAAATACCTATTTCTATTTCTTTACTTACCCACAAGGGGCTAAACACAGAGAGGACAAACAAGGACAGACAAACGGATTAAGTCGATTACATCGATCCCAGTGCGTAGTTGGTACTTAATTTATCGACCCCGAAAGGATGAAAGGCAAAGTCGACCTCGGCGGAATTTGAACTCAGAACGTAACGGCACACGAAATACGGCTACGCATTTCGCCCGGTGTACTAACGTTTCTGCCAGATCGCCGCCTTAAAGCTGAGATAAATATTGCTTCAAATATATAAGAAGAATAGGGATGCTAAGGCAGTAATACTTCTCTCTTTTACTTCTCTTTTACTTGTTTCAGTCATTTGACTGGGGCCACGCTGGAGCATCGCCTTTTGTCGAGCAAATCGACCCCAGGACTTATTCTTTGTAATCCTAGTACTTATTCTATCGGTCTCTTTTGCAGAACCACTAAGTTACGGGGACGTAAACACATCATCATCGGTTGTCAAGCAATGCTAGGGGGACAAACACAGACACACAAACACACACACACATATATATATACGACGGGCTTCTTACAGTTTCCGTCTACCAAATCCACTCACAAGGCTTTGGTCGGCCCGAGGCTATATTAGAAGACACGCAGTGGGACTGAAACCGGAATCATGTGGTTGGTAAGCTAGCTACTTACCACACAGCCACTCCTGCGCCTATAATAGTGATTTATTGAACACAGTATTTCATTTTTGTAGGGAACTGGGGGAACCAAACACCCGTGATAAACGAAGATAGATGTACCCTCAGTTTGCACGACACTCGGTTTACAAAGATTCACTTACCACTGATTTTTCTCGAATATTTTACCTTCAATTCTATGTGTACAGAATCACCACTTCGTCGTAAACATTTCACGTTTTCATATTTCTTCGTTTTACGTTCCTCTGAAGACTAACCATTAACTCAACAGCATTTCTTCCAGTTTTTACGTTCTGAGTTCAAATTCTGTGAACTTCGCCTTTCATCATTTTGGAATCGATAATCAGTTATTGGCAGAGACGTTAGCACGCCGGGCGAAATGCGTAGCCGTATTTCGTCTGCCGTTACGTTCTGAGTGCAAATTCCGCCGAGGACGACTTTGCCTTTCATCCTTTCGGAGTCGATAAATTAAGTACCAGTTACGCACTGGGGTCGATGTAAATGACTTAATCCGTTTGTCTGTCCTTGTTTGTCCCCTCTATTTTTAGTCCCTTTTGGGCAATAATGAAATAAGAATAAGTATAAGTTGAAGACTGGTACCAAATTAATCGACGTAAGCCTTCTCCTTAAAATTGCCGCCCTTGTGCCAAAATCTGCAGCCATTATACTTTTGGCCTCAATTCTTTGAGAGTGATAAAAGATCGCACTATAAACTAACGCTTAATTTAGAATTACTTTTCTAAATAGTTTATTAAATATTTTCGAAATTGAATAATCGAATATCAAATGTCAATAAAATCGATTTTAGAAATGATAATCAATATATTTCTAGGTTGTTTATCGAGAGACTTCATTGTTTTCCTTATTGACATTTGGTCTTATTGTTAGTTCCACTTCATCGATAATTATCATTATAAAAAATAAAGGAATAATAAAAATAAGCAACAGCTTTGAAATATGCATTATAATGTGTTGTAATATTGGGTTGTCCGGAAAGTTCGTGCCGATTTATTGTAGCTTTCCTTTGCGACTTATTATAGAACATGGTTGAGTCCACAAAATAGGATTTGACTACATTTCCATTTGGAGCACAGTTTAAGCTATCTTTTCGTGGAAGAAGGTTTATGTTCCTATAACCTGTGTTAATTCTGTAACCCTTTAAAATGGAAGATAAGAAAATCCATTTTCGGTACTTGATGCTTTGGGAACCAGACAAAAATTGCTGCAGCTCGGCTGGGATGTGTTACCCTACCCTCCATATTCACCAGATATTGCTCTTTCGGATTTCCACTTATTCAGGTCTCTGCAGAATAGTCTTAATGGTAAAAATTTCAATTCCTTGGATGACGTAAAAAGATACCTTGATGAATTCTTTGCCATGAAACCACCTGAATTCTGGGAAGAGGGTATTTTCAAGTTAATGAAAGATGGAGATGCATTATGCAACAAAATGGTTCATATTTGGTTGATTAAAAATGTAATGGCAAGTATTTATTGAGCTTTTTCTTTCCTTTAAAAATCGGCACTAACTTTCCAGACAACCCAATATTATGGAAACAATTGTAAAACGCTCTTTTATTTTGTATAGAAGACAAAACCCAATACTGTGACAGCTACCCATTTATATATGTACAACACACGCACGTACACGCGCACACATACGCACACGCACACACACACACACGCACACATGACGGGATTCTTTCAGTTTCCGCCAACGAAATCCACTCACAAAGGTTTGGTCGTTCCGAGGCGATAGTAGAAGACACTTGCCTAAGGTACAATCATTTATTAATATGCACAATATATATATATATATATATATATATATATATATATTATATATATATATATGTATGTGTGTCTGTGTGTGTGTGTGGGTCCTCTGGTGGCACCTTTAGGCAAGTTCTTCTACTGTACCTCGGGCTGAACCAAAGCCTTGCGAGTGGATTTGGTAGACGAAAAAGCCCATATATATATTTACACACATATATATAAATATATATATATATATATATGATATATATATATATATATATATACTATATAATATATATATATAATATATATATATATATATATATATATAATATATGTATGTATATATATATTTGTGTGTGTGTGTTTGTCCCCCCACTATCGCTTGACAACCGACGTTGGTGTGTTTACGTCCTCGAAACTTACCGGTTCGGCAAAAGAACCCGATAGAATAAGTACTAGGCTTATAAAGAATAAGTCCTGGGGCCGATTTGTTCAACCATAGAAGGTGCTCCTGCATGGCCGCAGTTACATGACTGAAACAAGTAAAAGAGTAAAAGAATAAAATTATATATAATATACATACATATATATATATATATATATATATATAATATATATATATATATATTATATATATATATATATATATATATATATCAATTGTGCACTGAGGTCGATGAAATCGACTAAAGCCTTCGTCCTAGAATTGCTGGCCTTGTGCCAAAATTTGAAACTATATATAAATACATACACACACATACATGTATATTCATGTATGTATATGTACGCATGTATACACACGCGATAACCGTACTGGTTGTACTATTTCAATAAATACTCTTTTACTTTTTCAGTAATTTGACTGTGGCCATGCTGGAGCACCGCCTTTAGCCGTGCAGATCGACCCCCGGATTTATTCTTTGTAAGCTTAGTACTTATTCTATCGGCCTTTTGCCGAACCGGTAAGTTACGGTTGTGAAGCAATGTTGGGGGGTTAAACACAGACACACATACATATATATATACATATATACGACGGGCTTCATTCAGTTTCCGTCTACCAAATCCACTCACAAGGCTTTGGTCGGCCCGAAGCTATAGTAGAAGACACTTGCTCAAGGTGCCACGCAGTGGGACTGAACCCGGAACCATGTGGTTGGTAAGCAAGCTACTTACCACACAGCCACTCCTACGCCTAATTTTGTTTGTGTTATTCTTTTAATATCATCAAAGAATGTACGTCCCCGTTTTACACAATTCCGATTTACACGTTGACCTGTGACGGAGCCAAGCAAATGCGTAAAGCGAGGGACTACTATACGTAAGTGCGAGAGAACTTCATAAGTTTGTTGCTGTTTTAAAGAATTCGTGTTTAGTTGTGTGATCGAGACAGCCAATCTTTCACATTCTCAAAATATATTTCGGTCTTCTTCATTTTTTTTTTCTTTTCTTTTCAATTTGGCTGTCTTCGATTTGTTTTCAATTTCTTTTTATGTCTATTCTTCATCTATTTTATTCCATTTCACCTTTTTCCAATTTCCGTGCATTCTAATTACTTTTCCTTACTCACTCGGCTTCCATTTACACAGAACCCAGCACCAACTCTCCTCTTTTCATTACTATTACTGATCAGTATTCTGCAGCACGTTCTCTAAGTGATTGCGTTTTTGAGGCAAGTAGCATTGCTATTTCTCCAGCAAATCACCAATACTCAACAGAGAAAGCTCATCACAAACTGCTAAATATGTCACTCTACTTTGATTTACACTATTAATATTCTATTCCATTTCGCACCCTTTTCTATAATGGCTTACTGTCAACGTCTTGCCTTTTCTTTTATTGTATTCTATTATATTTACTTCACTTTCTTTCATTTAATTGTTTACATTTTGTTCCCTGATATTTCTAGTTTGTTTAATAAGAATCTTTATTTTTTTTCCTATTGACATTCACTCTTATGGTTAGTTCCATTTCATTGGCTGTTTACATTTCTCTATAGTAGCCATTTTTTTTCTGTTGCAATGTTCACAATTTCAAGGGTATTATTTACATTTTAGTGTTTGTTTATCCCTTACATTTTTTTAATATATTTTATATTTATCTTTACTTCCTGTTTACTTTCCAATCCAATATTTTTTTTCAGTTTACCTCGACCGTTGTAATTTCTATATGATCGCTTGTTGTTCGTTCGATATTTATCTTATTTGTTGTATTTTCATTTACTTTTATGATATACACCAAACCATTATCCCTTTTGTCTACACCGCTTAACAATGTCTCGGTGTCATTGGTATTTTCTTGCTCTTCTTTTGCTTTTTTCATAGATCCCCCTTTGACTATAAATCATACTTAGTGTTATTGAATTTTATATGCTCTGTAATATATATTATATATATATATATATATATATATAATATATATATATATACACTATAATATATATATATATATACACTATAATATATATATATGTATAGGGAGAGTTTACGAAAAAACAAAAGACGAAGACAGGTGGTGTACAAACAAACAGATTTAGTTGTATACGCTCAGGAATAGAAAAAAGTCTTTTACGTCTCGAGCCTACGCTCTTCTACAGAAAGGGACACAGAAAAAAACAAGGAGAGAAACAAGGAGAGAAAAAAAGAGAGAAAAAAGGAGAGAAAAAAGGAAAGAAAATAAGTGTGTTTAGTGGCTAACGATCTATCATGGCGACTGATATATATATATATATATATATATATATACATACATATATATATATATATCTTTATTCTATGCTCAAAAGGTAAGTAAAATTCTTCTTAACTATAGTTTTCTTGTTCTATGCTTGAGTATATGCTGTATGACATAGTTACAGGTCTACTATCAAGAAAGTTTTACATTCCGTAATGATAGCTAAGGATATATATATATATATTATATATTATATATATATTATATATATATATATATATATATATATATGTATGTATATATATATATATATATATATATGTATATGTATATGACTTAGCATTCCTCTTACCCTTCCAGGTGTCCCACTGATTTCCTTCTCTCATCAAACAATGTTATATTTATTCTTTCTCAAATTTTCTCTTATTCTTCCTTCATTTTCTTCTCTCCCTGAACTTTCACCTCTTATCCTTCATGCCCTCCCCTTGCTCGGACCTTCCTTCCATGTAACAGTGTTTCACTCCCAAACCCATGCACACCCTTCTATCACAAGCTCTACAATCCTCTTGCCCTCCTTTTTACGTCACATTGGAGTCCGCACTCACCTCTCTTTCACACACTCTCTTACACACAATACAATTACACATGCACAAATACACGCGTGCACGCACGCACGCACACCAACGTCTCACACATCAACTAGCTCATGCTACTATATTGCCACACTTGTATGCCTTAACACACAAACATCATTCCACCCTAATGCTCACCTCAAAACACCTGTACACTTCTATACAGGCACCCGCTCCTTCCTCCTTATTTTAACTCTTCTTCTCACAGAATCACATTCCTACAGTGACTGTTTTTCCTTCCTTTTCTTTCCTCTCAACCCTTTTCCTCTTACGCTTTTCTTCTGATGAAGGACTAACATCGGAAACGTCACGACTTTTACCCTCAGATATTTTAAGCGTTACACAAATTCAATAGTTGTTAAAAGTTATCCTATTGTGCCCGTAGAGTTTATAAAATGTAGGAGAAAGAGAAAGAAAATGGAAATCATCAGATTTTTTATTAATCACTGCTATCATTTTAACTCATCGTGCATCGATTCCTCACCGATGACACGCTGTACAAACAGTTGTGGTGCATCATTAGAATAGATGTGTCTCGTCAGGCGACTTATCAACAGGCACTTTGTTTTTTAATCTCAGTTTCGCCTATTTCAATTAGAATACATCTTGGTAGCTGTCTATAGATACTCCAATACATGACAAACTTGAGTTAAAATGAAGACTTCTCGTATAAGTAATAAATTGACTTATAAATAAAAGCCGTAAATAAAAGACGTAAATATTCAAACGTAGCTAAACTAACACAGTTTACAAACTCAGTTGTGAAGTCGTGAAATTCCAGTGTATTTCATTAATGTTTATCTTACTTGGTTATAATACTAGCTGTATTCATTTACTCAATGCTTTATGAGAGGACTTTTACTCAATTTCGACGAGCCCGGCTGTAAGGAGAAGTTTCTTTCCCAGCTATATTTTCAGTGTTATATCTGTGGCTTTTTCAGTTAAGCGTCCGGCATATTGCTCCCTCACAATACCAGTTTATAGTTGATTAAACCCAACCATCATGAATTTATTGAAGTTTCAGAAATAGATCTAGGATATGAACGCAAGAAAGCTCAATATATAGTAAAGACTATATCGTAGCTAGTTTGATATAATACACACGACACACATACACATTCAAACACACACACACAAAGAAAGACACAGACACACACACACACACACACACACACACACACACAAGCAAACACGCGCAAGCATGCACCCATACAGAGATTAGGTCGAAGTCGTTGCGTGAACGTTCGCCAAAAGAAAATTTTCTCTTCAAATATGACTAAATCGTGATACCATAAAGCATTTAATAACACACACACACACACACAGAACGCGTGCATACGTGATTCTAGTCATTGTCGCCGACGTTAAATCATCGACAGAAGAGTCGAGGCTTACCGTCGTTTCACAGAACTATTATGCATCATGTTATGCTGTCACGACCATGAAATGTTACTAAACTCTTATTTGAAATTCCGAAGATGAGCAATTTTCTTTTCAACCTTTGCGGTTGAATTTAGCTGTTAGTTAATAATATAACAATTCTAGAAGCATAATATTACTAAAGTGATGCGTATATATATATATATATATATATATATATATATATATATACAAATATAACAAGAAGGGTAGTAATATTATTTACTACCAGGTGCCCAGCACAAAAGACGAATTAGTCATAAGACAAAAATATTATTCATGTAGTTATACAATAAAGGGCTCCTAAATTAAGATGCCGAGTGCTGGGAACACAAAAAGGGGATGAATTTATCGAGAGTGAAAATCAAAAACGTTTACCGATAACTTTATATATATACATATATATATATATATTTATATATATATATGTATATGTATGTATGTATGCATGTATGTATTTATGTATGTATGTATGTATGTATGTATGTATGTATGTATGTATGTATGTGTATGTATGTATGTATGTATGTAAGTATATATATATATATATATACACGTAACATTCATAACATAAATGTTAGTCAGCGGCGTTATGAGCAAGGTGTATATCACATGATAATATTGCTAGAATGAATCTATCTAAATACGTATACATACATACATAAACGTTTACACCCATATATATATGTATATATATGTATATATATAATATATATATATATATATATATATATATATATATATATATATATTTACACATGTATATATACATACATATATATATATATTAATGACACACCTAACATAAATTTTAGTTAGCAGTGTTGTAAGCACGGTTTATTACACTAATATTGCTAAAGTGGATATATCTAAATATACAAATATATTCATAATAAGCATAACATAAATGTTTATCGTTAGTGTTGTGAGCAAGATTTATCTCGCGTTATAATATTATTAAAGTGAATGTATTTAAATATATCGCATATACTCATTATGCGCATAGCATAAGTGTTAGGCAGTATTGTAGTAATGACGGTTTATTTCACGTCTTAATATTACTAAAGCGAACGTATTTAAATGTACGTATATACTCATAACATACATAACGGAAATGTTAGTCAGTGATGTTGTAATTAAGGTATACTTCACATGATAATACTGTTAAAGTGACTGTATTTAAATATACATACATACTCATAATATACGTAAGAAAGCAGTGTTGTAAACATGGTTTATTTCAAATGATAACGTTTAGTTTCTTTATGATTACTTTATACTCTTGTATCTAATACAGATTTGTCACACAAGTTTATTGGTTCGTACGTTTCTTCAGAGTATCAAGTCTTTGAACCAACGGAGCTTGTCGTGGTAATAGAATGCGTTTAAATGTTGATGAGGTTATTTTTGCCGCTTCTCCTTCCGTAATCGGTAAATTAGATACCAGCCATGTATTTCGTCGGAGAAAGAGCTCATCTGAGGCGATAGTACTTGTGACGGCGTTCACCTTGGGCGGGTTGAGCCGGCTTCTTCTCATAGAAGCTTCGTGGGAATATTGAATTCACAAGCGGTCCCCGACATCCCGCATGCATATCCCGAGTGACGGGACGCCCTGTTTGCCGCGGAGTTTCCACAGAGGCAGGGACAGAACGACCTCGAAGCCGCTGGTTGCCGATCAGACGCCTCTTGGAATTTTCACCAGGTTGCAGCCCTAACACCGCTCGGTGCCAGACCAATCCGTCTTGGGCGACCCTACCAGGAACCGAAGTTCCCGACGGCATAGCTCTGACACTGCCCGTTTACACCACCCTGCCGCTTTGAGGAGGGGTTGGACTTTGAGGCGATAGTCTCAACCTTAAATTCACATCTACCAATGTAAATCGATATTATTTTTTTTTCAGTTTCCAATATCAATGGTTATTTTAAGGCAACAAGCTGGCAGAAACGTTAACCCGCCGAACAAAATGCTTAGTTGCATTTCGTCCGTTTTTACGTTCTGAGTGCAAATTCCGCAGTGGCCGAGTTTGCTTTTTATTTTTTCACGGTCGATAAAATAAGTACCAGTTGAACACTTGGGTCGCTATGATCGACATAGCACCTACCCACAAAAATTGCTGGCCTTGTGCCAAAATTTGAAACTAATATACATCGATTTTATTTCATTTCCAATGTTAACGAGTAGTTTTTTCTTAACGTAATTCATTAACTTTTCGACCTCTTTCTAAACCCTCCTTCATCATCCATTGAATCTCATTGTCCACCCGGTTTATCTTCTCAAAAAAGAAGAAGAAAAATATAAAGATCAAATTCCTTTTCGAGCCATAAACTAATAGGGCCAGTTTCCCGGTTTCCATGGCGTGTATATATTCTCCACCAGAACGGGATACCGTTGCGTCGCAGGATTACCCACTTTTGTCAGCCGAGCAGACTGGAACAACTGGAAATGAAGAGCTTTGCTCAAAAACATAAATCACCGCCCGGTCCAGGAATCGAAACCACAATATAAAGATCCTGAGTATAACACCCTAACCACTAAGCCACATACCTCCACGCCTTATCTTCTGCCTACTTGAGATATCTATTTCTTTACTACACACAAGGAGCTGAACATAGAGGGGACAAACAAGGACAGACAGACGGATTAAGTCGATTATATCGACCCCAGTGCGTAACTGGTACTTATTTTAATCGACCCCGAAAGGATAAAAGGCAAAGTCAACCTCGGCAGAATTTGAACTCAGAACGTAACGGCAGACGAAATACTGATTTCTTTACTACCCACAAGGGGCTAAACATAGAGGGGACAAACAAGGACAGACAAACGGATCAAGTCGATTATATCGATCCCAGTGCATAACTGGTACTTATTTAATCGCCCATGAAAGGATGAAAGGTAAAGTCGACCTCGGCGGAATTTGAACTCAGAACGCAACGGCAGACGAAATACCTATTTCTTTACTACCCACAAGGGGCTAAACATAGAGGGGACAAACAAGGACAGACAAAAGGGTAAAGTCGATTATATCGACCCCAGTGCATAACTGGTACTTATTTAATCGACCCCGAAAGGATGAAAGGCAAAGTCGACCTCGGTGGAATTTGAACTCAGAACGTAACAGCAGACGAAATACCTATTTCTTTACTACCCACAAGGGACTAAACACAGAGGGGACAAACAAGGACAGACATAGGTATTAAGTCGATTACATCGACCCCGGTGCATAACTGGTACTTATTTAATCGACCCGGAAAGGATGAAAGGTAAAGTCGACCACGGCGGAATTTGAACTCAGAATGTAGCGGTAGACGAAATACCGCTAAGCATTTCGCCCGGCTAACGATTCTGCCAGCTCGCCGCCTTCCTACTTGAGATATCAGTCAGTCCGAACGTGCAGCTTATCTTCTCACCACTATCACTACTTTATATTATTACTTTGTTCTTTGTGCTTCCTGTTAACTTTCGTATTTCGCTTCTCTTTTCTTTGGACTCATTATCTATTCATTTCTTCATTTCTTAGTCGTTTTTATATTCGTTTTATTCTGCCATTCTCGTCTAGCGTCGTTATTTACCTTAACGTTACTTCATACACCACCTTCCGGTTTTCTCACACAGTTTCGGATTTCCATTTGTTCCGAATTCCTTCAGAGATTACTTACTCTACGATGTGTCAACAAAACAATAACTCGTTCAATTCCTACCAAACAATTGTTGATGCTGGTCGTCGTTTACGTTTGACAGAACGAATTCCAATCTTAAAGACGGGTCCTGGAAAACGAGTCAATAACTTCGTTTTATTTGTTCTTCGCTTTTAACGGTTTGTTTTCACGAAAGCGATTGATAACGAGTGCGGATAACTTCGTTTAGTGTCCTACTGAGAGTTGCTCTGTGATCAAGGATTCACCTTTCCATTTCCACACACACCAATGTCTAGTGTGTGTGTGTTGTGTGTGGTTTGCATATTTGCGTGTGTATGTGTGTGCATGCGCGTGCATATTTGTATATATATGGTGGCTATAGAACGGAAGTTCTGAGGTGATGCCGATGAATGTAGAACTATTCATGTAGCTGAGGAGGAACATTAAAGTAAATAGCTATCAACAGTGTATGATTGTATATAATAATAATATTTGTGACTGTTTACCGTCGGAGATGAGCAAAAAAAATGAAATGCAGTTTTGTGATCTGTTAGAACACGAGTTAAGAACGAAGTGCTATCTCAACGAAAACAGATATCAAATGTTGATTGTATTTGGCGATGTTATGTTGATTGCAGGTGTCCTGGATATAGCTGAATCTAGTGTATATATTTGCATATTTGCATCTAATCACATACTTTCTCTCTCTCTCTCTCTCACATACTCCCTCCATCACGTATACATACGCACAGAAATATAAGCTTCACATAGTATTTAAGGCTATTTGTGTACATAGTGTGTGATTGTGAACTTATTTGCTTTGACGTTCGTTTCGGTATTTACCAAGTATTAAGGACATCTAATCGTGACATAGGATTTCTCTTGCAAAAGGTGACACTTCTAGTATTACACGCTATGGTTACCATAGAAACGGAAGCGATGTGGAATGAAAGAACTGATGGACAGAGAAACACATAATCGACGCTACGTAGATAAGAGCTGATGTAGAATACACACTTGATTCACTGCATACACGGCAATATGTCAACGTATTGAAAACAAATCGATGAAACTTATGCATCTATTTACACTCCTCCCATGAAAATCATTAAACACGCATTTCCACCGTGTGCCAAAAGAAAACAAAAAAAAAAAGAAAAACGTGATTTGTATATGAAAACGATTATGAAATAAAAGAAACGTGTCTGTGTGAATTGCTTTTAAAATTATTACTAAACATTTATATATATATATATATATATATATATATATATATATATATAATATATATATATATATATGTATATATATATCTTTATATATAAAAGTGAGGTTGTGTGTCTGTCTCCTACGATTTAGATTCCTAACTACTCCCCCACATTTTGCGGTGCAGTTTAACCAAACCGGTATCTTATAGTCGTGATTCATATCGAGCCCTTCTGGGTATTAGCGCGCGTCTACGATGAGTCTACGATTTAAAAAAAATTTACCATCATTTTTTTCCATTTTAATGCATTTTTCGCTATTATATAAGGGAAGTAACTCTCTAAAAATATCTACGATGAGTCAACGATTTAAAAAAAATTTACCATCATTTTTTTCCATTTTAATGCATTTTTTGCTATTTTTTGCTATAACACTCTAAAATGCTTATAGTTTATTTCCCTACAAACCCGAGCAACGCCGGGCGATACGCTAGTATATATTATATATACATATATATAATAAGAGAAAATAATAGCTTTAATTTTTTAAAAAACCAACAATTATTTACTGGTAGATTTCAGCATGTAAATATAACCATTAACGGTAGGAACTTCTATAAAAGTTCAATATAGGCGCAGGAGTGGCTGCGTGGTAAGTAGCTTGCTAACCAACCACACGGTTCCGGGTTCAGTCCCACTGAGTGGCATCTTGGGCAAGTGTCTGCTGCTATAGCCCCGGGCCGACCAATGCCTTGTGAGTGGATTTGGTAGACGGAAACTGAAAGAAGCCTGTCGTATATATGTATATATATATATATATATGTGTATGTGTGTGTGTGTATGTGTGTGTGTGTGTTTGTCCCCCTAGCATTGCTTGACAACCGATGCTGGTGTGTTTATGTCCCCGTTAGTTAGCGGTTCGGCAAAAGAGACTGATAGAATAAGTACTGGGCTTACAAAGAATAAGTCCCGGGGTCGATTTGCTCGACTAAAGGCGGTGCTCCAGCATGGCCGCAGTCAAATGACTGAAACAAATAAAAGAGTAAAGAGAGTATATATTTTGTATATAAATAAAAAAGGCAGGCAACAGGTTGCTTAGCCACATACCGAAAAAATTAGAAATAGCAGTCAAAGACTGTTTATTTCTATTTTCTACAAATAAGACTCCACATACGACATATCCCTATATATATATATATATATATATATATATATATATATATACGCTACAGTTTCCCGTTTTTCTTTCGCAACAATTCTATGTTGACTATTCTATTGCGTTGTCCGGAAAGTTCGTGCCGATTTTTAAAGGAAAGAAAAAGGTCAATAAATACTTGCCATTACATTTTAAATCAACCAAATATGAACCATTTTGTTGCACAATGCGTCCCCATCTTTCCTTTAACTTGAAAAACCATCTTCCCAGAATTGAGGTCGCTTCATGGCAAAGAAATTCATCAAGGTATCTTTTTACGTCATCCAAGGTATTGAAATTTTTACCATTAAGACTACTCTGCAGAGACCTGAATAAGTGGAAATCCGAAGGAGCAATATCTAGTGAATTTGGAGGGTGAGGTAACACATCCCAGCCGAGCCGCAGCAATTTTTGTCTGGTTAAAAAAAACACGTGAGGAGGATGAATTTATCTTCCAATTTAAAGGGTTACATAATTAACACAGGTTATAGGAACATAAACCTTCTTCCACGAAAAGATAGCTTAAACTGTGCTCTAAATGGAGGTGTAGTCAAATCCTATTTTATGGACTCAACCATGTTCTAAAATAAGTCGAAAGGAAAGCTACTATAAATCGGCACGAACTTTCCGGACAACCAATATTTCTATATCTTCGAACGACACACTCAAGTGTTCAGAAGCCAGCCTTAAGCTATGTCACTAATGGGAAACAAACTATTAATATTAGTTGCGAGTCTGATTGTCGGCTTTTGCAATTTTCCTAAAAAGCATTAAAGTTTCCCTAAAAAGTATTACATTCCAAGATGGGCACTGATGTACAGTACATGTTGAATTAGATTTCCTTTTTCAATTTGCGGTAAATATTGCCTGGAAAAGTAATAAATTACACCTCTTCATATTATACGAATGAAAAATATGGCAGACAGAGCAGAACTAAGAGGGGTCAGAGAGAAAGATATAAAGGGAGAGGAAGTAGGAGAACTACAACAAAGAGATTTATCGTATATCTGTCACTTGTATTAGTCACTGGACTGCGGCCTTGCTGGGGCACTATCCAAGAGTGTTTATTCGAACAAATGGTCCTTAGAACTTAGATCTTTATTTGAAGCATGTTACTTGTTCTATCGGTTATTTTGGCGAACTGCTAGCTTTACTGAAATGTCAACAAACCAACAACGGCTGTCAAGCGGTGGGTGGAGATACAAACACAAACACTCACATACATACATACATACATACATACATACATACATACATACATATTTGTGTGTACATGTGTGTATGTACATATATTCTTTCTTTTCTTTTTCTTTTCTTTTATTCTTTTACTTGTTTCAGTCATTTGACTGCGTCCATGCTGGAGCACCGCCTTTAGT
Organism: Octopus sinensis; assembly: GCF_006345805.1. Classification (NCBI taxonomy): domain Eukaryota; kingdom Metazoa; phylum Mollusca; class Cephalopoda; order Octopoda; family Octopodidae; genus Octopus; species Octopus sinensis. The sequence continues at coordinate 71,316 of NW_021833063.1, forward strand.
CGAACAAATTGACCTCAGTACTAATTCTTTGTAAGCCCAGTACTTATTCTATCGATCTGCTAAGTTACGGGGACGTGAACACATCAACATTGGTTGTCAAGCGATGGTGGGGGACAAACACACACACACATACACACACATACATACATACACATATATATATATACAACGGGATTCTTTCAGTTTCCGTCAACTAAATCCACACACAAGGCTTTGGTCGGCCCGAGGCTATAGTTGAAGACACTTGCCCAAGGTTTCACGCAGTGGGATTGAACCCGGAACCATGTGGTTGGTAAGTAAGCAACTTACCACACAGCCACTCCTACGCCTATATATATATATATATATATATATATATAATATATATATATATATAATATATATATATAATTAGAAAAAGAACAACTTTTTATCAATTCAATAATGAAAAATTAAATTACACCATCTAGAAAATTACATATTATAGAAAGATTAAATATAAGATAAAAAATATAACGATGATTAAGTAATGTGCAAAATAATAAATAAAACGAAAATTTCTAATTTATGTATATATATATTATATTTTGTGAAATTTGATTTAGTATTTCTAAATTGAATTTTTCCCTGTAAGTTTGGAATAAGATTCCCTCATATTATTATTATTATATATTTACAATACACACACACACACACAAACACACACACACACACACACACACATACAGAGACATACACATCAACACAGTTTCTGCCAACTATATTCACTCGCAGGGCATTGGTCTGCCCGAGGCTATACTTGAAGACACCTACCCAAGGATCCGCTTAGTGGGAATGAACACGAAATCTCGTGGTTGGCCAATCGAATTTTCTAGGTGAACATGCTAGCATCGATTTATATAAAAAGAAGGAAACGAAAGACATAACAACAATACAACTGTAACAGTTGTGAACGGTGAAGAAAAGTAACAGAAGCCTGAAGCGACGGACGATGTATAAGAACTGGTTTAATAATGTAATGGAATATGTAAATTATAGAAGAAAATTAACGATTTATGGCTGAATGAGATGAAACGAAGGTGGGGTGATAGAAGGAAAGAGTGAATAAGAAAGAACTGATAACAAGAGAAGGAGAAGGAACGACAGAAAGACTGAAGAATTGATGAAGTGGTTAATAAAAAGTTATTTATTGAGAAAAGGAAGGAAATTAGTCAGTATGAAATTTATTGAATTATGGTTAGGTATCAGATGACTTTATTACTTAATGGATAGAATTGTTACATTTTCCATGAACTAATTAAATTGATTAATTAAAACCGGTAATTATTTCTAATACAATCAAGAATTATAATGTTCGCAGACATTTGTTGCTGTCTAAGTTCATAGAGTGACAGACTTTTAGTGGAAAATTTGATGCTGGTACTGTTTCGCACCAGAGTTGTCACGTTTGACATCAAACAATTATGCTTTTCAAACTTCGGTTTCACGAAAAAGAAAAAAAAAAAAGGCCGGTATGGTAGCAGAATCGTTAGCACACTGGAGAGGAAAAGTTTCGGGCCTTGTGCCTAGTGTAAAAAAGAATATTAATGAAAAAGAAGGCGGCGAGCTGGCAGAAACGTTAGCACGCCGGGCGAAATGCGTAGCCGCATTTCGTCTGCCGTTACGTTCTGAGTTCAAATTCCGCCGTGGTCGACTATGCCTTTCATCCTTTCGGGGTCGATAAATTAAGTACCAGTTACACACTGGGGTCGATGTAATCGACTTAATCCGTTTGTCTGTCCTTGTTTGTCCCCTCTGTGTTAGCCCCTTGTGGGTAGTAAAGAAATAGGTATTTCGTCTGCCGTTACGTTCTGAGTTCAAATTCCACCGAGGTCGACCTTGCCTTTTATTCTTTCGGGGTCGATAAAATCTGTACCAGTCGAGCACTGGGGTTCGATGCCATCGACTTCCCCGCCTCTACATTGCAGGTCTTGTGTCAAAATTTGAAATGAATCTTCGGCTTTTGAGTCTTTTGTTTCGCTTTCACCCATATAAAGTATTTTCATAGCTCCTGTGCTCGCTGTGGCTGTTAGAAATAGAAACCAAATGTCTGGACAAATGATGAAGATCAAGTCAGCGCATTATTTACACTGTCATGTATTTCTTTATTGAACATTTTTACCCATTGCCCTGTAGTTGTTGCCTCTCATTGAAATTCCCCTACTTTGGCTCTGTGATAGTAATCTGTAAAGTCTCAGCTATCTTTTTCACTTCTGAATAGCACAACTATCCGAACCAACATTTTATCGTTGAACCATTTCTCTGCAAGGGAACTTCTTTCATCTTTAGTATTTCTTACATTAAAATAGTGTTACTTCTTTAAAAGGTACGTATTGTCTACATGTCGGCTAAAACTGAAGAGAAAATGTGAAAAAAAAAAACAGAAGGCAGAATTTTTGCATGAGAAGCGAAATGTTTCTAAAGCGAACTTCTCAGATGTGGTACGAAACTGAATTAGCGCTGAAAGAATGTCAGTTCGCTTATCAGAAGGACAGCCTACACATAGGTCTTTAATTGTCACTGACTCTAGATCCCTAAATTCAAATAAGTTTCATGAAAAAGCACAATTCACATATCTGAATAAAATGTACTCGTAGTTTGAAGCTAATCTTCTCCGATAGAATAGAAGAAAACAATGGGAAATGATTTAACTGTGCCTATAAAAATCATTACTTGGTGACGAAAACTTTAGGGTTATCACAAAATCCCACAGGTTTATTGAGCATTATATCTTGATAATCAGAAGGAAATAAGTGAATCCTTTTAGTGATAGTGCCTTGTTTAAAACCACCACCTGGTCCCTAGGTGTCTATTTTGTTGCAGGCGTTCTATGCGGATCCTCCGTCTGAAGATAACTTCTTTCCTCTTACCAACCACCAGGCAAAGGAACCCTGAGAAGGTTTAGAGACGCAGCTGTTTCTCCCTTGACTTAGCCTTTAATTAAGTGATGACACTATTATCAAGTGAAGACGCATGGCTCAGTGGTTAGAGCGTTGAGCTTACGATCGTGAGGTTGTGAGCTCGAATCCAGGACCAGGCTGCGTGTTATGTTATTGAGCAAGACATTTTATTTCATGTTGCTCCAGTTCACTCAGCTGTAGAAAGGAGTTGCGTCGACACTGGTTCCAAACTGTAACGGCCCCTTTGCCTATCCCTTGGATAACATCAGTGGCGTGGAGAGGGGAGGCCGGTATGCATGGGCGACTGTTGGTCTTCCATAAACAACCTTGCCCGGACTTGTGTCTGGGAGGGTAACTTTCTAGGCGCAATCCCATGGTCAGTGTCGTGACCGAAGGGGGTCTCAGACCCAGACTCTTATTAACGCCTTTAACAACTGTATTTACGTTCGAAAGGATCAGTAAAGGTTCGAATCTTCAAAAAACACATTTTTAGAAGTTGGTGAGATTTTTGAAGACCTTCAAAATTTTAGCTAACATCACAATACGAGGCATGCTTTTAGGTTTAGCAATAAAATAATCTCAATTTACCCCTCTGATTATATCCTATTTATCAAATACTTATTTAATCGACACTAAGCTTGTAGAATCTTAATCCTGATTTAGTTCCAGCTTTATGAAATATTAATCAAAGCAACATTTTAATAAATTAGGGTTAAACAATGGTTAACCACATAATCTGCTGCCGACTTAGTTTCTAAGTCATATCCGACAACATTTAATGAAAGAAGTCAAATGCCACCAGCTAAATGCGATCAAAACTTTTTAAGGAAGTTTGAAGTGGCTTTTAATTGGAAGAGTTTAAAAAAAAATCTTTATTTCTTATCTGAATCTACAAGTATCACAGAAACAAAATTCCAAAAATGATGCTATTTTCGCAGTTAGTATTTCAAACCAAGAAATGTAGCAACGAAAATCTAATTATAAATTATAATTACGACTGGAAACATTTCAGAAAAAAAAAAAAAGTGTTACAATTTAACTTTCAAGATTACTGTTTATAACTTCAAGTTTTTTTTATTAGTATAAATTTAAAAACATTTTGAATGGGTGGGCGTGCATGTGAATTGAGTCGGCATAAATCTACAAATGATGCTCCGATAACTATTTCGAGGCATTGCATGAAGATTTTGCTTCCACAGAAAGTGCACCGAACTTGAGAAAATTCTTTCTAGATTGCTGGTGTTTTTTTTTTTTTTTATCACGCACTACTAGCTTTAGCTTCAGTGTATCTTTTCAGTTTGAACTACCACTTTCATTTTTATCGCAAATTTGTACACAGACAACTAACTTCTTATTACACAGGCACAAACGTGGCTTCCCAACCATATGATTCCGCTGCATCTTGGGCAAGTGTCTTCTACTATAACTTCGAGCTACTGCTTAGAGTTTAAGACTGATATTTAGGGTTAAGATTAGAAATGTAGTCTAGGATTAGTGGCTAGGTTTAAGGTTTAGGGTTTTTGAAGCTTGGTACTAATTCTATCGAGATCTTTTACCGAACTCCTAAGTTACAGGGACGTAAACATGCCAATATCTGTTGTCCAAGAGTGGTGGGGACAAACATCGACACAATGACACACACACACACACATAAATATATATTTATATATGTGTGTGTGTCTGTGTATATATATATATGTATATATATATACGTATACACACACACACACACACACACACACACACACACACATATATATACTACTGTTGTTGCTGCTGCTGCTACTACTACTATTACTATTATTATTAATATTACTACTGCTGCTGCTACTAATACTACTATTACTACTACTACTACTACTACTACTACTACTACTACTTCTACTACTCCTACTACTGATACTACTACTGCTGTTACTACTACTACTACTACTACTACTACTACTACTACTACTACTACTACTACTACTACTACTACTACTACTACTAGTGTTCCTTCAAATAGTTCCGCTTTGTTGTTGCCGAGTGCTCAGCCATTTTATGAACGTTGTTTCCACCAGTAAGAATATTCTGTGTATATTCAACACTGGAACTATAAATATATTATTTCTTTTCCATGGGAACTGTTTATTTATTCCCTTTAACTTCTGCGATTTTCTTTTTTGTTGAAACAAAGCCCAAACACACGCGCGAATATGGTTCTGGAAGGACCCAAGCACATTTCTTTCATCCTTCATGTATATGCAAGAATGTGTGAGCGTGTGCGCGAGTGTATGAGAAAGCGCGCGCTTGTGCATGTGTGTATGTGTGTGCGTGCGTGCGCAAAAATGCTATTTCACGCGAGATCATGATGAAAATCTGCTTCTGTTGGCTGAAGAAATGATCTTGAAAAACGAGTATATAAGAAGATTAAAAAAAAAAAAGCGAAAAAAAATAAAGAAAGAGGAAAAGGAGAAGGCAATGAAATATTAAAACCATAGTAATGTTCCGGTGAAGATGATTGTGTGAATTTTGAATGAACTTATCTTAAGTTCAGAATGAAAGATAAGGGAGAAGGAAAACAATGGAAGAAATAACAGAAAAACATTAAAGCAGAAAAACAGTGGGGAAAAGATAGCAAAAATGTTATCAATAAATCCATGTTTGCATTTTCTTTTATGTAAGGTAAATTCAAATATGTAAATTCAAAAATGAAGCAAGTTCAAAATATTTATTTCAAACAGCGTTCTTCGAAAGTAGCCAGTGAAAAAAACAAAATAGATAATACATACAATTTATGAATATATATATCACCGTGGTCACCGTGACCGACAAGGCTATCAGATGTTGCTACACATCGCTGGTCACAATGCGCTTCGGATTGTTTTAGCCTTCAAATGATGCCACCACCCCGCTGGCTAAGCGAGCAGGCCAACAGAAGAAAGAGTGAGAGAAAGTTGTGGCGAAAAAGTGCAGCAATAATCCATAATATTCATATGTAAAATCCGTTATATTATCTTGTATTCCAAATATAGTTCATATAGTTAGAACTATATTTGGAATACAAGATAATATAACGAATAACCAAGGAAGTATATATGGATTTAAAGACTCTCATCAAAAGCAGTAATTTTAAATTTTTAAATTATCTTTCAAACACCATTTTATAATTTTACTTCAAATTTAAAATAGCAAACTATCATTCGATATGTTATACAGAATTCAAATTTTATATCTCTGAAGAGCAGAAGCGTTGTCTATAAATGCTTATCAATATAGGACATTTTCTACCCTTATTATTTCGCAGTAAAAGTTTCGTAGTTCCAAAGCCTTCCTGGTACGCAGTTTTAATTATTATTATTATTATTATTTGCTGCCGAATGTAACCACCGACGAAAGCTTTGTGAGTGGATTTGGTAGACGGAAATTGAAAGAAGCCCGTCGTATATATGAATATATATATGTGTGTGTATGTGTGTGTATATGTTTCTGTCTGTGATTGTCCTCGCTACATCGCTTGACAACCGGTGCTGGTGTATTTACGTCCCCGTAAGTTAGCAGTTCGGCAAAACAGACCGATAGAATAAGTACTAGGCTTACAAAGAATAAGTCCTGGGGTTGATTTGCTCGACTAAAGGCGGTGCCTCAGCATGGCCACAGTCAAATGACTGAAACAAGTATAAGAGTAAAGAGAGAGTATGTATGTATGTATGTATGTATGTATGTATGTATGTATGTATGTATGTATGTATGTATCTATCTATCTATCTATCAATCTACATATCTGTCTGTCTGTGTATCTATCTATCTATCTATCTATCTATCTATCTATCTATCTATCTATCTATCAATCTACATATCTGTCTGTCTGTCTGTGTATCTATCTATCTATCTATCTATCTATCTATCTATCTATCTCTATCTATCTATCTATCTATCTATCTTTCTACATATATACAGGAAACTGCAGCGATGCTAATTATGAATGCCATCAATATGCCTGATTGAAAATACCTCAGGGATGTATTTTACATGCTAACATCCCAAATACCTATGAAGCGGTGTTAAGTGGGTGACTCTCAAATATGGAACATTGTAGGTTGAAAAGACATCGATCAACCGAAATTATCCGAATAATTAATTAGCAGACGATAATGCGTTCGTAGTAGGTCTATACGAAAGAAATAAAGAAAGGAAAAGAAGAAGAAGTATCCATTTCACTTGACTTATGTCGCTTACGCCCATCAGAAATCTCTGAGAGTAATATTATCCTACAACCTTCTCTTGTAAAATGTTAGGAATATGTTTAGCCGCAGAAGATCATGACACCATGATAAAGTCATCACTAAGTACACGGAAAACCGATGTTATATGAAACTTTACGCCCCAAAAGCCATTTGTATTCCAATACTTTAACCGCCGCTAATTTAGTCTGTGTGGAGGGCAATGGCCCAGTGGTTAGGGCAGCGGACTTGCGGTCGGAGGATTGCGGTTTCGATTCCCAGACCGGGCGTTGTGTGTGCTTATTGAGCGAAAACACATAAAAGCTCCACGAGGCTCCGCCAGGGGGTGGGTGGTGACCACTATTGTACTCTTTCGCCACAACTTTCTCTCACTCTCTCTCTCTTCCTGTTTCTTGAGTAACGCTGCGATGGACTGGCGTCCCGTCCAGCTGGGGGGAACACATACGCCACAGAAACCGGGAAACCGGGCCCATGAGCCTGGCTAGGCTTGAAAAGGGCGAAAAAAATTTAGTCTGTACATGCTGTGGTACAATGATGCACATACGAAGTTTATATGGACTTAAACAGATCGCAGTTTGTGACCATAATCCCAACAGCACAATATGACATAGTTTCCCAATCTCCTTAATTCCAACGGTACAATATAACACCTCTACTAAAATCTCAAATTCCACAATTCCAACAGATCACTATAAAACAAGTACCATAACTCCAACAGTACCATATAACACTGCAACCTAAACAACAACACTGCTGTGGGGTGGTGTAGTAGGATCGGTTGAGCACCAATAATTTTCCGTCTTTACGTTCTAAGATCAAATCACGTCGATATTTGTTATTTCATATTTCCGGTGGGGGCAGTTAAGTATTGACGTTAATTTATTCCTGTTTCACCATAAAAAATGTTTGGTTTTATGTCATTGTTGAAAATTATTATCAAATGTAGGATAAAAATGTGTGTACTTTACCGAACTGAAGTTCGCCTTTATGTGTGTGTTTGTGTGTGTGTGTGGTTTAATCTTAAATTAAGTCAGAAAGTAGCTGTAACTGTAAAAAGACATATAACTGCCTCTTAAGGGAAAAATAGCTATAGTTAAGTTAAACGGAAACTAGAGAGTGTTTTCGTAGTTCTGCTATAGAGATCAATATGAAGCTGCCTTCGGCAAAATGGTTACATGAATTAAAAACGTATTGAGAGAGATAGATAGATAGACAGATAGATAGATAGATAGATAGATAGATAGATAGATATAGATAGAGAGAGAAAGAGCAAAAAATGTCGAAACAGCTCTCTCTCTCTCTCTCTCTCTCCATATATTTTTTGTTCGTTCTGAATGAAGCAGCGAGTGCAGGTATGTAATTATGGCAGTACTTTCAGGCAATCATTTCATGCTTGGTCAACCAGATCATCTAAAATCGATCGGCTATCGATTTTTATGACGTTTTTGTCGAGAAGAGAAGAAACTATAGAAAACAGATGGTAAAATTCCGATGCATTGTCTTTCTTTCTTATTTCTTTCTTCCTTCCGTCCTTTCTTTCTTTCTTTTCTTATTTCTTTCTTCTTCTTTCTTCTTAATCTTATTTTCTTTCTTTCTTTCTTTCTTTCTTCCCTTTCTTTCTTTCTTTTTTTTTCCTTTTCATTCTTTCTTCTTTCTTACTTTCTACTTTTTCTTCTTTTCTTCTTCTTTCTTTATTTCTTTCTTTTTTTTTCTTTCTCTTCTTTTCTTTCCGTCTCTTCTTTCTCTTTCTTTCCTTTCTTTCTTCTTCTCTTCTTCTTCTTCTTCTTCTTTTTCTGCTTCTTCTCTTCTTCTTCTTCTTTTTCTTGTATTTCGTTGTTGTTTTTGTCTTCATCTATTTCTTTATTCTTGTTGTTGTTCTTCTTCTTGCTCTTCTTTTCTCCATCAACTTATTTTGCTGTTGTTATTGCAATTGTTGAAGTTATCCCTCCTCATCACCATCATCACCATCATCTACCTCAGCTATTCTCTTCACCTTCTTTAGTTGTTGTTTTTGTTGTTGTTGTTGTTCTTCTTATTTTTGTTCAGCTAAAAGTAGAATTATAAAAAAAAATGAAAGAATGACTGGGAAAATAATAGATTGTCATATGGATTTCTTGCCAAGACTACCTTTGCGCTTCTCACGTGATCTCGCCCCACCTTCTCCGTACTCATTCTCACACACACACGCACACACACACACACACACACACACACATATATTATCTGCGTGCGTGTGTGTACATGTGTATGTATGTGTGCATATCCTATATCGACAATTATGTATCTACTTTTCTACCTCTCTCTCTATATATACATATACACATAAATTTATATATATATATAATTATATATATAATTATATATATATGTATATATATATAAATAATTATATATATATGTATATATATATATACATATATTATTATGCATATATATATATATATATGGATTATGCACACACACATATATACTTATATATATACACACATAGATATGTATGTGTAAATATGTATGAATATTTAAATGCATATCTATCTATCTATCTATCTATCTATCTATCTATCTATCTATCTATCTATATATCAATCTATCTATCTATCTATCTATCTATCTATCTATCTATCTATCTATCTATCTATCTATCTATCATGGACACTGTCTTCGATTTCTGGTACAATCAATCAGTCGGGCTTCAAGCCAGTTTCCAGCTACCCAAATTCATTCACTTTGGCTAATCCTAGGATATAGTAATATATACCCAATATACCCAATATATCACATCCTAGAATAAAAACCGGAACCTTGCAATTACAAAAGAACTTTTTGACGATTTGAGCATTATGTTTCTGTGTATCAGTCTGGCTATTACTAATAATATCCACAACACAGAATCAATAAACCTTCATGTGTAACCTCTGTAAGTTTCAAAACTTTTTACATTCAATATTTGGTTCTATTAAGGTTAGCACGCCAGGAAAAATTTTTAGCGGTTTTTCACCCGTCTTCACGTTCTGGGTTCAAAAGCCGCCGATGTCGACTTTACCTTTTATCCTTTCGGGGTCAATAAATTAAGTACTTAATCCGTTTGCCTGTTCTTGTTTGTCCCCTCTGTGTTTAGCCTCTTGTGGGTAGTAAAGAAATAGATATTTCGTCAAAGGCGGCGGGCTGGCAGAATCGTTAGCACGCAGGGCGAAATGCTTAGCGGTATTTGGTCTGCCGTTACGTTCTGAGTTCAAATTCCACCGAGGTCGACTTTGCCTTTCATCCTTTCGGGGTCAATTAAATAAGTACCAGTTACGCAGTGGGGTCGATATAATCGACTTAATCCGTTTGTCTGTCCTTGTTTGTCTTCTCTGTGTTTAGCCCCTTGTGGGTAATAAAGAAACAGGTATTTCACCTGTTTTCACGTTCTGGGTTCAAATGCCGCCGATGTCGACTTTGCCTTTTATTCTTTCCAGTGGGTATAGCTTGAATGAGATTTGGTTATTATTCTTCGTGGTAATGGTGATTTGGCGTCTATGTTTAGTACATTAGGTGTCCACTTTAGTGGTCATTCCTCTTAATTTTTATATATATATATATATATAATATATCTAATATATATATATCATAGAAAGGAAATATTAGGTTGAAAAACACTTTTGGATAGAAAGCATTGAAGGCTGCCTGTGTACCTCGAACCCACATCTGTCTACAATTCCCGCAAAAGAATTATTTCACGCTCCCTTGAAAGTTTATTAAGTCGTACGACGTTAACATGTGTGTCTGTATGTGTTTGTGTGTGTACGTGTGTGAAAATGTGTTGTTTGCAAAACAATCCATATGTGTGATGATTGAGCGAGTTAATGATTTATATTTGGTTAGCAACAGCTAAAGATATGAAATATGTTCTGGTTTTGAAATGCATTCGAGATATGGTAAATTGTGACCTTTATGACTTACCCTAGAATATTTATCAACATAAGCGAAAAGAGACCCAATTGGGAATCGAGAGTAGTTCACAAACTCTGCCCTTATTTTACAGTCACGCTTGTCAATAAAAGTTTATTTACTTGATATATGAACCATGACGAGATAAATTGAACTAGAAAGCAAACGAGCTAACTATATGATACATATTGTTAAACTTAACCATAATATAATAACATGTTTTGATAAATGTAGTGTTTAGCGATAGTTTCTAAGACAAACAGTTTCGACGGGAAAGGAATTTGTCGATATCATCGACGCAATACTTGTCTGATACTTTATTTTAGGCAATGTTGAAAGGCAAAGTTGACCACGCTGGGGGTTGAACCCAGAACATAAAGTGTCTGAAGAAATATCGATAGGCATTTTGTTTAACGTTTTAACAATTCTTATTTCTTTACTGCCCACAAGGGGCTATACGCAGAGAGGACAAACAAGGACAGACAAACGGATGAAGTCGATTATATCGATCCCTAAAGGATGAAAGGCAAAGTCGACCTCGGCGGAATTTGAACTCAGAACGTAAAAACAAACGAAATACCTATTTCTTTGCTACCCACAAGGGGCTAAACACAGAGGAGACAAACAAGGACAGACAAACGGATTAAGTCGATTATATCGACTCCAGTGCGTAACTGGTACTTAATTTATCGATCCCGAATGGATGAAAGACAAAGTCGACCTCGGTGGAATTTGAACTCAGAACGTAGCGGCAGACGAAATACTGCTAAGCATTTCGCCCGGCGTGCTAACATTTCTGCCAGATCACCATGTGGATGGGCATATGTGTATGTTTGTGTGTGTATATGTATGTGTGCCCAAGCGTATATACCTGTGTACAGGTGCGTGTGTGTGAGAATGTATTGAGTGCGTTTTTACGTTCGGAGTTCAAATTCTGCCAAGGTGGGACTCGAAATTCGAAATTACTGGCCTTGTGCTTATAGTAGAGAGAAATGTTGCTGCTGTTGTTGATAATGAACAATTCGTTTCTTGTTTGTACTGTTGTCCTTGCTGCAAATCACTGAGAATGTCACTGCTGTCTCCTTCTTTCAATCAGGACTCACACAATTAGCCACAAAGAATAATCTCTAATTCGAGCCTACTCTAAGCTACTAAAAATGCGTGTGCAACTTGAAGATCCACCAGCCACACGTGTTAGACTGGCGGTTGCATAGGCGCGTAAGCTACGTTGTTATCCTCATTCCGTAAACGGTGGCTTTTAACGGGTGGAGAGCTGAACCATCTTGGGTTACAGAAGATTCGTAATCTAAACTGGGGTCTGAAAGTTTTACCACGCCGTAGTGGGTTACACCATGGTTCCTCTACAATGTGGCAGAAGTAAGAAGAAAGAATGAGAGAAAGTTGTAGAGCTTAGAAAGTCGTGGAGCTTTGGTGTTTTCGCTCAATAAACACTTACAATGCCCGGTCTGGGAATCGACACCGCGTTCTTACGACCGCGAGTCCGCTGCCCTAACCACTGGGCCATTGCGCCTCCACTTGTCACTACTGTTGCTTCCCATGGCTAATGTTGTTGCTCGATTGTGTTATTATTGATTTTGTTACTGTTGACGTTATTTATGTTGTTCTTGCAATTGTTGTATTGCTGTTTATATTAGCTGTGCCGTTGTTGTTGTTGTTGTTATTGTTCTTGTCGCACTGGTTGTATATGGATCCACATTCATTGTTTTGTTCGTGTTGTTGTTGCTGTTAGTGTTGTTAAATTGGGCCTTTTGAGTCGGTGTTGTTTCGTCCTCAGCGTCGCCCTCCTCTCCATGAAGTACAAGTATGTGCAAGTATGTATGTATGTATGTATGTATGTATGTATGTATGTATGTATGTATGTATGTATGTATGTATGTATGTGTTTGCATGTGTATCTGTGTTTGAGCCCATGTATATGTACATGTGTATGTGTATCTGAGTGTGTATGTGCACATGCGTATGTGTATCTGAGTGTGTGAACGTGTACATGAGTATGTGTGTGTATGTGTGTGTGTGTCATCTGTATTTGGGAGCACTTGTATGTACGTGTGTATGTACATCCGTGCGTGTGTGTGCATGTGTGTATGTGTATCTGAGCGAGTATGTTCGTGTGTGAGCGTGTGCATGTGATAGTCTTCGTATATGTGTATATGTGTGCATATTTGTGCGTGAGTATGTGGATGGATTTATGTGTATGTTTGTGTGCCCAAGCGTTTATACGTGTGTACGGGTGCGTATGTATGAGAATGTATTGTGTGCGTATGTGTGTGTATATGTACATATGTTTGTCAGTGTACGTATGTGTATGTGCATGCGTATCCATGTGAGTGTGTGGTGGCGTAATGTATGAGAAAGCCTTAA